>NC_084576.2:1870000-2055000 GCF_033978685.3 Nerophis lumbriciformis
GCGGGGTGCACAGTGAAGCAGTGAACAATTACGCGACAAAGATGAACCTTTATTGACTGATCTGCAGCCATGACAAAATATCAGACAATCTCCATTGTCAACGACAGGCAGGAAAATAAAGATAAACACATAGTCTATGTTCTAGGCATAGGCATAGGCTCATACGTTTTTAAGTTGAAATAAAAAAATAAATAAAAAATGTGCCTCATAAGCCTTAGGCTGTCAATCACGCGCACAAACTTAAATTATACAATAACATATGTATGTCATCTCTATTTAAACAAAAATAAATTAAATAAATAATAATAACAAATTACCTGCAACTTATTGGCCAAGGCAAATAGCTGAAGGGGGGAAATCAAACCCATCAGACTGCACTTTATCATCAAACTTGAATTATAATGAAAATAGATGGTCGCGACAAACAAAGCAGGCTAAATAGTCTTACATTGTCGCCAATCGGAGATGCGCTTCACTTGAAAGCGAGGCCAAATAATTATTCACACATAGTAGTATATCTCCAATAGAAAAAAAACACAATAAACAACGCAATTGCCTTAATTCCTTTGCATTGTAGTGCGCCCAAACAACACTTAACCATCAAAATTATTGAGCTGACCGAACTCAATATAGGTTAGACATGGGCTTATTTGGTATAGCCTATAGGTAACGTAGACTAATTTGTTTAACATATCCAACCGTATGTCTACTTACTTTTTATTTTGTTAGCACTATGCAGGAATAAAATGGCATCTACAGTGCCAGGATTCATGCGAGAGCGCCTGGCCTCTAAAATGCGCCCTGCTGCGCTGAAGGAGCGCTCACTTGCGCCACTTGTTGCTGGGACGCGGTGCCTGATTAATAATTGACTGTTTCAAAGAGTGCTGCTCGTTTTTCGTATGTGGGTAACAACATTTAACTATGTATATATATTTCCGAATTGGTTCAACCGCCCGCATCTATTTAAAATCTATTTTTACCCGCCCGACTCGCGGTTTATCCGCGGACTCCGCGGTTGTGTCCGCAAACCGCGCATCTCTAATATATACACACACATATACACATACACACATATATATGCTGTATATATATATATATATATATATATATATATATATATATATATATATATATATATATATATATATATACACACACATATATACACACACACACACATATATATATATATACACACATATATATGCTGTATATATATATATATATATATATATATATATATATATATATACACACACACATATATATATATATATATATATATATATATATATATACATACACACATATATATATATATATATATATACACACATATATATATATATATATGTATGTGTGGGGAAAAAAAAATCACAAGACTATTTCATCTCTACAGGCCTGTTTCATGAGGGGGGTACCCTCAATCGTCAGGAGATTTTAATGGGAGCATTCGCATACCATGGTTTATATAGGGCGCAGAGTGGGTGGGTACAGGCTGGCCTAGGGGCGTGGTGATTGGCTCATGTGTTACCTAGGAGGTGTTTCCGTCTATGGCGGCATGTTGTTACAATTTCGCTGCGCTTGTTGAGGGATGACAGGTCTGGACGGTAAATAATAAACAGTTTCTCTTTCAAGCATAGGTTGCATCTTTTATTACCACTATTGTAAGGTGTGCTGGATGCAAGAATTTGCCATGTTATTGAATATTCAACATTATTGTCTTTGAGGTCCCAAATGTGTTTGCTGAGTTCTGTGGTATTTCGCAGGTTTTTGTTCCTGAAAGAAGCCTTGTGGTTGTTCCATCTGGTTTTGAATTCACCCTCGGTTAATCCTACATATGTGTCGGATGTGTTAATGTCCTTGCGTATTACCTTAGATTGGTAGACAACTGATGTTTGTAAGCACCCCCCGTTGAGGGGGCAATCAGGTTTCTTTCGACAGTTACATGCTTTGTTGGTTTTGGAGTCGTTCTGACTGGGGGTCGACGGCTCATTTGCAATTGTTTTGTTGTGGTTTGAGATGATTTGTCGTATATTGTTCATGCAGCTGTAGCTCAATTTGATGTTGTTCTTGTTGAATACTTTTCTTAGGTTGTTGTCTTTGGGAAAGTGTTTGTCAATCAGATTGAGGAATTTGTGTCCAATGTTCGTTGAGACGTTTTTGCTGTATGGGGGGTTGTACCAGATGATGCCGTTTCGTTTTCTGTTCTTTTTTGGCTGGTTTCCTGGCGTGGGTTCATAGGTGAGGGTGAAATTGTATCCGCTTTCATCAAGGGCTTTTTGGTACGGGGGGGTTGCTTGGTCAAATTCAGCTTTGCTAGATGACAGCATCGATAGCTTTTATTGATTCCGGTAGGTATTCTTTTCGTGGTGGTGGGTGGATGGTTGCTGTCATGGTGCACGTATTGGAGTGTTGTGTTGGGTTTCGTGAATGGTTGGTAGCTGTTATTTCTCAGGTTGAAAGTGACGTCAAGGAAGTTGACGGTTTGCTTGTTGGCTTCAATCGTGATCCGTAGGCCGTTCTCTTTGAAAATTTGGCATATGCGCTTCTTGGTATTCTCGCTGCTCCTTGGCGAGGCGCGACACACTATATATATATATATATATATATATATATATATATATATATATATATATATATATATATATATATATATATATATATATATATATATATATGTATATATATTGGACACACCTTCTCATTCAATGCGTTTTCTTTATTTTCATGACTATTTACATTGTAGATTGTTACTGAAGGCATCAAAACTATGAACGAACACATGTGGAGTTAACAAAAAAACGTAATAAATACTTACAAAAAAAGGTGAAATAACTGAAAACATGTTTTATATTCTAGTTTCTTCAAAATAGTCACCCGTTGCTCTGATTGCTGCTTTGCACACTCTTGGCATTCTCTCGATGAGCTTCAAGAGGTAGTCACCTGAAATGGTTTTCACTTCACAGGTGTGCTTGAAGCTCATCGAGAGAATGCCAAGAGTGTGCAAATCTACAATGTAAATAAAGAAAACGCGTCCAAACGTTTGGCCTGAACTGTGTATGTATGCATATATATATATATATATATATATATATATATATATATATATATAGTGAAGGATTGTATATACAGTACATTTTTTCCTTAAAACGCCATGAAAGCCCTTTTGCAGTCCTGGTGTGTATATATACATATATATAATGACAGCTGACCCTTTCTGTTCCAATCTAATTCTTTGGTTATCGTCACAATTTCCGCCTTTGCAATCAATGGAGCCCTTCTGGGGTGACATAAAAAAACGCTTTTGTAAAGAGGAGAAAATACAGTAGTCGTGATTGTGACGTTAAAGAGAAACGGTTGGCTCATTGCTGAAATACAGTCTTTACATCTTCACTGTGTCCATAATGCTGCCTGTAGACCACAGCAGGCGCTCATATCCCCACACTGACATGTTTCAACTGCTAGCTGAAATCAGGGTCAAAATATTCCACACCTTATGTGTATTTACCGCACAATTATTAAAGAGGCCAAAACTTGTATCTGCCGTCACAGCCTAATAGGGACACTTCTATTTTTAGGTTGCTATGAGACAGCACAGAACGCAGTTTCTAATGAGAACAGTGATGTTCTCAGCCCCTGCAAGGAACAGGTAAATCAGACACATTCCACCAGGACTGCAAAAGGGCTTTCATGGCATTTGCGTTTTAAGAAATAAATGCTCTGTATATACAATTCTTCACTATCCCTTGGTAAAAGCAGCCGATCATTAGTCTTCTGACCTTTACCCTTTTCCTTCTGAGAGTGGAACTAATCTCTTTATTAGCCATCCAAACACTTGATGTCTGAGGCAGCACTGTTAATGATGGCAGTGATTTCTCACCTGTGATTGCCTTCTCAGTCCTTGGGGGACAGGTTGTTTACCAGGAAGTCTTTTAGAAAACAACAATGCTCAAGTCATTGCGAACGCTATTGGAATGTCTGCTGGTCATAAGGTGGATGCAATACAGCGGGGACATTCAACCAAATTGTTTTGGGGGACACATTTGGACATAGCGATATAATGTGACCTCGGACTATGTTAAGGTAACGTGCGGAGTTCCTCAGGGTTCGGTTCTTGGCCCTGCACTCTTCAGTATTTACATGCTGCCGCTAGGCGACATCATACGCAAATACGGTGTTAGCTTTCACTGTTATGCTGATGACACCCAACTCTACATGCCCCTAAAGCTGACCAACACGCCGGATTGTAGTCAGCTGGAGGCGTGTCTTAATGAAATTAAACAATGGATGTCCGCTAACTTCTTGCAACTCAACGCCAAGAAAACGGAAATGCTGATTATCGGTCCTGCTAAACACCGACATTTATTTAATAATACCACCTTAACATTTGACAACCAAACAATTACACAAGGCGAATCAGTAAAGAATCTGGGTATTATCTTCCACCCAACTCTCTCGTTTGAATCACACATTAAGAGTGTTACTAAAACGGCCTTCTTTCATCTCCGTAATATCGCTAAAATTCGTTCTATTTTATCCACTAGCGACGCTGAGATCATTATTCATGCGTTCGTTACGTCTCGTCTCGACTACTGTAACGTATTATTTTCGGGTCTCCCTATGTCTAGCATTAAAAAATTACAGTTGGTACAAAATGCGGCTGCTAGACTTTTGACAAGAACAAGAAAGTTTGATCATATTACGCCTATACTGGCTCACCTGCACTGGCTTCCTGTGCACTTAAGATGTGACTTTAAGGTTTTACTACTTACGTATAAAATACTACACGGTCTAGCTCCGTCCTATCTTGTCGATTGCATTGTACCATATGTCCCGGCAAGAAATCTGCGTTCAAAGAACTCCGGCTTATTAGTGATTCCCAGAGCCCAAAAAAAGTCTGCGGGCTATAGAGCGTTTTCTATTCGGGCTCCAGTACTATGGAATGCCCTCCCGGTAACAATTAGAGATGCTACCTCAGTAGAAGCATTTAAGTCCCATCTTAAAACTCATTTGTATACTCTAGCCTTTAAATAGCCCCCCTGTTAGACCAGTTGATCTGCCGTTTCTTTTCTTTTCTCCTCTGCTCCCCTTTTCCTTGAGGGGGGGGGCACAGGTCCGGTGGCCATGGATGAAGTGCTGGCTGTCCAGAGTCGGGACCCGGGGTGGACCGCTCGCCTGTGCATCGGCTGGGAACATCTCTGCGCTGCTGACCCGTCTCCGCTCGGGATGGTGTCCTGCTGGCCCCACTATGGACTGGACTCTTACTATTATGTTGGATCCACTATGGACTGGACTCTCACAATATTATGTCAGACCCACTCGACATCCATTGCTTTTGGTCTCCCCTAGAGGGGGGGGGTTACCCACATATGCGGTCCTCTCCAAGGTTTCTCATAGTCATTCACATCGACGTCCCACTGGGGTGAGTTTTTCCTTGCCCGTATGTGGGCTTTGTACCGAGGATGTCGTTGTGGCTTGTGCAGCCCTTTGAGACACTTGTGATTTAGGGCTATATAAATAAAGATTGATTGATTGATTGATTGACATTTCCAGAAAGCTAAGGACCGGTGACAAGACTTCTCCGTTCTCTATCAGTCTTATTTGGTATATTTCAGTAGACACTTAAATTTGCTGTATTTATTTTGTCAGAGTTACAGAAGCGTTCTGCTGTTTTTAAGGACCTTCTGTAAAAATGTTGGTCCCTCACAAGTTTTTGGAGCTGAACTTTTTGAATAGTCAAAATGATGAAAAAGAGAGGACCTAGAATGGAACCTTGAGGAACACCGCTAAAGAAGTTGGACTGCATCTGAAATAGGGTTGTACGGTATACCGGTATTAGTATAGTACCGCGATACTAATGAATCATATTCGGTACTATACCGCCTCTGAAAAGCACCGGTCCCATTTTGGCTTAAAAACTAATGATAAAAGTGAAGTTATAACACTTAAACGCCCTCAGGAAGAGGTGCTTTAAGACATGGCTAGCTAGCTAGTGGCTAAAGTCCAGCCCCAGTCGGCAGTGTTTTAGCTACTTCTAAATCACTAATCCTGGTCTCCGTGGCGACAAAGAAAATAATTTTCTTACAAGTATCATCCCTGCAGGACGAGGAATAGCTAAACATGTTTCACTACACACCGTAGCTCACCGGCGTCAAAATGCAAACAAACGCCATTGGTGGATCTATACCTGACATCCACTGTAATGATACCAAGTACTAGAGTTTATCTAGTCGATACTACTATCATTACGTAAATATTTTTTGGGCATCACAGCATCTTCTTTCGTTTTTTTTTCATTCGTATTATGTTTATAAACTCAGGAAATACATCTATGGACACATGAGGACTTTGAATATGACCAATGTATGATCCAGTAACTACTTGGTATTGGATCCATCCATTTTCTACCGCTTATTCCTTTTGGGGTCGCGGGGGGCGCTGGAGCCTATATCAGCTACAATCGGGCGGAAGGAGGGGTACACCCTGGACAAGTCGCCACCTCATCGCAGATGGTATTGGATCGATACCCAAATTTGTGGTATCATCCAAAACTAATGTAAAGTATCCAAACAACACAAGAATAAATGATCATTACATTTGAACAGAAGTGTAGATAAAACAAGTTAAAACAGAAAGTAAGCAGATATTAACAGTAAATGAACAAGTAGATTAATAATTCATTTTCTATCACTTGTCCTTAATAATTTTGATAAAATAATAGAATGATAAATGACACAATATGTTACTGCATATGTCAGCAGACTAAATTAGGAGCCTTTGTGAAACGACTGGGTCGCATGGTGATGAGGGTGTGGTTCTCCCAAGGATGCAGACGGCTTCGGACACAGCTTGCAGGTAGGAAAATAATTTATTGAAAATATAAATCGTACGGGGAACGAACAAAAGACGTGCAAATAGCAAAAGGCAAAAACAAAAGGACTAGCGTGGGAGCTAGCAGGCAAAATGGCATAGCGTGAAAAGCTAGCGGGAATCAAAGTTGTCGTTATCTGTTGTATGGGAACAAACTAGGAAGCCAGACCGAGTGAGGCCAGGACAAAGACTAAATAGCCCTCTGATTAGTGCCCGGGCAACAGGTGCGCGTCCCGAACACTAACCAGAGGCAGGTGTGTATAATCTGCCGTCATGGCAACAGAAACAAACGAAACTCAAGGTGCTGAAAACACGTGACTCAAACATAAACAAACTATGATCCGGGCAGCGGATCGTAACACTTTGTTTGTTTACCTACTACTAAAAGACAAGTTGTCTAGTATGTCCACTATTTTATTTAAGGACAGATATGCAATAATAAACATACGTTTAATGTACCCTAATTTGTTTGTTAAAATAAAGCCAATAATGCAATTTTTTGTGGTCCCCTTTATTTAGAAAAATATCGAAAAGTATTGAAATAATTTTAGTACCGGGACTGGTACCAAAATATTGGTATCGGGGACAACACTAATCTGAAGTAAACATGCTCCAGCAACATTGGCTTGTTACTTTGCTAGCTAGTTTGCAAATGTGAGACGAACTTGTGTAATGTGGCGATTGATTGGCCAATGATCAGTATCAGACGATTTCCTTGAAAATGTATGTGATTGCCATTGCTGTTTAATGCCGATCACAAACACCGATCTCCTCTGGCTGATATTATTTTTAATTTTAGTACCCCAGCTGACAAAGCTAGCAGACTTAGACCTAGACTTAGACAAACTTTATTGATCCACAAAGGAAATTGTTCCACACAGTAGCTCAGTTACAAAGGATGGAAAGGATAATGCAGGTATTAAGTAGACTAAAATGTACCATAGTAGCTATATAAAATATAACATATATGTAATATTTACATAATATACATATAGAGTATATAATATATACTGATATATTATTATATTATATTATATTTTTATATAATATATACAATATATAACAAATCCCAATTAACATGTACAATATTACAGTATATGTAACAGCTGCGGCAAAAAATAAAAAGTAAATTAAATTTTAAAAAAAGAAAAAAAAAGGCCAGCAGAAAACATTGAGTAGATCCAGCAGAAAATATACATTATAAACAAAGAGAGGTAGCTAACATAGAAGCGGTCAGGTAATAGAACGATATCATCTATTTCTGTATGGCGAGTGATCATACAGCTGGATGGAGTGCGGAATGAAGGAGTTCTTGAATCGAACACTGTGGGAACGAAAATGAAGGAGCCTGTTGGAGTATGAACTCCGATGTCCCTCAATTGTCTGGTGGAGTGGGTGGGCAGGATTGTCCATGATGGCCAGCAGTTTGTCCAGTGTCCTCCTGTCCCTCACTGACACAAAGTTTGGCCGGCTTCCAGGATCAGTTTGTCAATCCGGTTTAAGTCCCTTTTGCTGGTGCTGCTCCCCCAACAAACCACTGCAAAGTACAGTGCACTGGCCACAACAGACTGATAAAACATCTCCAACAGCTTGCTGCACACATTAAAGGACCTAAGCTTCCTCAGGAAAAAGAGTCTGCTCATGCCCTTCTTGTAAACAGCTTTGCTGTTGTCCTTCCAGTCCAGTCTGCTGTTCAAATGGACTCCCAGGTACTTGTACTGCTCCACTACTGCCATCTCCCGGCCCTGGATTTTGACTAATTATGTATCTCTATATCTCCCCTAATTAATAATAATCACCTCCATTACGGCCAATAAACTGTATTTTTTATTAGCTTAAGTATAATTATCTAGTTTCATAATCAAGTATTAGGACGAGGATAATCATCAATCAATCAATCAATCAATCTTTATTTATATAGCCCTAAATCACAAGTGTCTCAAAGGGCTGCACAAGCCACAACGACATCCTCGGTACAAAGCCCACATACGGGCAAGGAAAAACTCACCCCAGTGGGACGTCGATGTGAATGACTATGAGAAACCTTGGAGAGGACCGCATATGTGGGTAACCCCCCCCTCTAGGGGAGACCGAAAGCAATGGATGTCGAGTGGGTCTGACATAATGTTGTGAGAGTCCAGTCCATAGTGGATCCAACATAATAGTAAGAGTCCAGTCCATAGTGGGGCCAGCAGGACACCATCCCGAGCGGAGACGGGTCAGCAGCGCAGAGATGTTCCCAGCCGATGCACAGGCGAGCGGTCCACCCCGGGTCCCGACTCTGGACAGCCAGCACTTCATCCATGGCCACCGGACCTGTGCCCCCCCCCCTCAAGGAAAAGGGGAGCAGAGGAGAAAAGAAAAGAAACGGCAGATCAACTGGTCTAACAGGGGGGCTATTTAAAGGCTAGAGTATACAAATGAGTTTTAAGATGGGACTTAAATGCTTCTACTGAGGTAGCATCTCTAATTGTTACCGGGAGGGCATTCCATAGTACTGGAGCCCGAATAGAAAACGCTCTATAGCCCGCAGACTTTTTTTGGGCTCTGGGAATCACTAATAAGCCGGAGTTCTTTGAACGCAGATTTCTTGCCGGGACATATGGTACAATGCAATCGACAAGATAGGACGGAGCTAGACCGTGTAGTATTTTATACGTAAGTAGTAAAACCTTAAAGTCACATCTTAAGTGCACAGGAAGCCAGTGCAGGTGAGCCAGTATAGGCGTAATATGATCAAACTTTCTTGTTCTTGTCAAAAGTCTAGCAGCCGCATTTTGTACCAACTGTAATTTTTTAATGCTAGACATAGGGAGACCCGAAAATAATACGTTACAGTAGTCGAGACGAGACGTAACGAACGCATGAATAATGATCTCAGCGTCGCTAGTGGATAAAATAGAACGAATTTTAGCGATATTACGGAGATGAAAGAAGGCCGTTTTAGTAACACTCTTAATGTGTGATTCAAAGGAGAGAGTTGGGTGGAAGATAATACCCAGATTCTTTACTGATTCGCCTTGTGTAATTGTTTGGTTGTCAAATGTTAAGGTGGTATTATTAAATAAATGTCGGTGTTTAGCAGGGCCGATAATCAGCATTTCCGTTTTCTTGGCGTTGAGTTGCAAGAAGTTAGCGGACATCCATTGTTTAATTTCATTAAGACACGCCTCCAGCTGACTACAATCCGGCGTGTTGGTCAGCTTTAGGGGCATGTAGAGTTGGGTGTCATCAGCATAACAGTGAAAGCTAACACCGTATTTGCGTATGATGTCGCCTAGCGGCAGCATGTGAATACTAAAGAGTGCAGGGCCAAGAACCGAACCCTGAGGAACTCCGCACGTTACCTTAACATAGTCCGAGGTCACATTATTATGGGAGACGCATTGCATCCTGTCAGTAAGATAAGAGTTAAACCACGACAAAGCTAAGTCTGACATACCAATACGTGTTTTGATACGCTCTAATAAAATGTTATGATCGACGGTATCGAAAGCAGCGCTAAGATCAAGAAGCAGCAACATAGATGACGCATCAGAATCCATCGTTAGCAGTAGATCATTAGTCATTTTTGCGAGGGCTGTCTCCGTAGAGTGATTTGCCCTGAAACCGGATTGAAAAGGTTCACAGAGATTGTTAGACACTAAGTGTTCATTTAGCTGCTGTGCGACAATTTTTTCGAGGATTTTCGAGATAAACGGAAGGTGGGACACCGGTCGGTAGTTTACCATGAGGTCAGGATCAAGGTTAGGTCTTTTGAGCAGAGGATGAATAACCGCTTTCTTGAATGCTAGGGGAACAGTGCCAGAGGAAAGTGATAAGTTTACCGAGTGAAGTTCCTGCTGTCTTCCGAGAAGTCCTGGTCACGGTGTGCAGGAGTAGACTCCTTCTGACCGGCGCCCGGCGACGCCTTTCTCCGCGCTAGCTTCGTTAGCTTAGCAGCTAGCTGCTAGCTAGCTGCGGGAGGGGTGGAGAGACAGAGATCGGGTGATTTGCAAGTTAAATAGTACTACTAAATATGTTGAGAAAGTAATAAAGAAAGCTGCAGAACAATTTAAAAGCACACAATTAGAACGATACTTAGCTTTTTCGAAACAGCGAGCAGTCAGCGAGCAGTCACGCACGGTGAACCGGAACCGGAAGTCGACAAGGATCTGAAGTTAAGTTCATGAATCCAGATGGAAGTTGCCTGGAGGTGTACTTTTATTTGAAAGAGGATAGAGATGCCCTTTCTTTCCTTTCTGTTGGGAGCGCATTCCATATTGATGTGGCATAGAAGGAGAATGAGTTAAGACCTTTGTTAGTTTGGAATCTGGGTTTAACGTGGTTAGTGGAGCTCCCCCTGGTGTTGTGGTTATGGCGGTCATTTACGTTAAGGAAGTAGTTTGACATGTACTTCGGTATGAGGGAGGTGTAGCGGATTTTATAGACAAGGCTCAGTGCAAGTTGTTTTACTCTGTCCTCCACTCTGAGCCAGCCCACTTTGGAGAAGTGGGTAGGAGTGAGGTGGGATCTGGGGTGGAGGTCTAGAAGTAATCTGACTAGCTTGTTCTGGGATGTTTGGAGTCTAGATTTGAGGGTTTTGAAGGTGCTAGGGTACCAGGAGATGCATGCGTAATCGAAAAAGGGTTGAACGAGAGTTCCCGCCAGAATCTTCATGGTGCTTTTGTTGACCAGAGAGGAGATTCTATAGAGAAATCTTGTTCGTTGGTTGACTTTTTTGATTACCTTGGTTGCCATTTTACCACAGGAAAGATTAGCCTCTAGAATGGAACCTAGGTAGGTGACCTCATCTTTCCTGGTGATAACAATGTCACCCACTTTTATAGTGAAGTCATTGACTTTCTTAAGGTTGATGTGGGAGCCAAACAGGATGGATTCTGTTTTAAAATAGTTTTGTTTTTAAATAGCTATATTGTTAAGAATGTATCAATAAAACATAAATATAAGATGAGTCGATTGGATTGCCAAAAATGCCATTAGTTAATAATCAATAATATACTTGTGGGCAGCTTATTAAATAAACACATCACCACAGAATGCTTGTTTCTTCTTGAGGAATAGCTTTGTTGTTTGTTTTTATTGCTGCTATTTGTACTGTGCTTTGTTTTCATAAACATATGTCTTTGCATTTAAATGGACAAAAGTTTTTAATAGTTATTTTTGTTTTCGTAGCAGCCTAATGAGCAGCAAAGTTTGTGTCTAAATAAATATTTATGAATGTCATCTTTGTTAGTTAACGAGTGCCTAAAAATATCTCAAGCCGAATCTAAAAGTGGATGGCTAAATTAGAGCCAGTGAATGTTTATACTTGGCCAAGGCTTGCTCCACCCAAAGTGTGCATTTTGGATGAAGGCAGTGACAGACTTAAGTTGAAGAATCCACGCAGTTGCGCACCTTTTTTGACTTAAGCACATGGAGAAATAGGGCCCATAATGAATCATTGTGGTTTCATCATTGATAAAAAAAAAAATAAATCATGATTTTTATTTTAGCCCTAACCTTAATAATAATGATGTATATTAGGGCTATCTATATATTTACATTAGTTTTGGATGACACCAAAAATTTACAGGATCATACATTGGTCTTATTCAAGGTCCTCAAGTGTCCAGGGACATATTTCCTGAGTTTATAAACATAATGTACATTTTTTTAAAAAAGGAAAAAATATTTTGTTAAAATAAAAAATATCGATCTAAACATTGTAGTATCGACTATATTTGACTCTTGTACTTGGTATCATTATAGTGGATGTCTGGTGTAGATCCACCCATGGCATTTGTTTACATTGAGGAGCGCTAGCTTTTGTTAGCAGTGACGTCGGTGAGCTATTGTCAGAGGTGGGACCAAGTCATTGTTTTGCAAGTCACAAGTAAGTCTCAAGCCTTTGCCCTCAAGTCCGAGTCAAGTCCCGAGTCAAGACAGGCAAGCCCCGAGTCAAGTCCAAAGTCAAGACTGGAAAGTCTCAAGTCAAGTCCTAAGTCCTGCATTTTGAGTTTCGAGTCCTTTCAAGTCCTTTTAACCACAGACTAATATATTAACACAGATTGTGTATGCTTTTCAAACGCTGTATTTATTTATTAAAACAAGTGCATTTTAAATTGCAGGAAAGAAAATTGTGCTGACATTGGACTTTATAATAGCACTATTAACCAGTCATTTTAAACATTAACTCATTCCTTTACAGAACAAACACATTGAAAAATAAAGTGCAAATGTACTTATTTGTACAAAAGTGTTAACATTGAAAAAACATGACATATACGTGAACATAACAAAAAAGTTGTACTTTTTATATGTCAGGGCCCTATGCTGCATTGCATCTGCAAAAGACCAAATTAGCCAAGAGTCTGTCAGTCATTTGTGCACGATGGGGGCGTAGTATGATGCCACCATGGCTGAAAACTCGCTCCACTGGAGCACTGGAGGCAGGCACTGCCAAGACTCTCATGGCCACTCGGAACAGTGAAGGAAGAGTCTTCATGTTCAATGCCCAGAACAAAAGGGGGGAGAGAGCTTTTTTGGGTTGGTGCACTACTTGTAAGTGTATCTTGTGTTTTTTATGTTGATTTAATTAAAAAAAGAAAAAAAATATATATATATTTCTTGTGCGGCCCGATACCAATCGATCCACGGACCAGTAGCGGGCCGCGGCCCGGTGGTTGGGGACTACTGAGGTAAACAACCAACAGTATGTCAGAAAGCTAGCTAAAACGGTACACATATTCATAATATAGTATACATTTTAACTGACTTTTATTTTACTATTTTTGTCTTTTTTTAGGTGGCTAAACTACGCGGTGCTGCTGACCGCCGTCTAACGTTACGTGTGATATATTGACTAACGTAACCCTGCTTAAAAAAAATCACTGAACAAAAAGTATGAATAAGGTAGTGAACTGCAACAGATTCCCGTGTTTGCAATAACGTTATAACGTTAGCAGTGAGTTTACAGCCTCACTGATTTAACTACACAGCAAATAAAAGTCACGTTACTTAGCCAATAAACGTTATCTTACATTCAAAACTTACCGTTCTTTGTGCAACTTCAAATGCCGGACGAAGTTGGAAGTTGTTGCCTCTCCATCAGTCATTTTCGAACCGCATGTGTTGCATACTGCAAACCGTTTTGTGTTGACCACCTCGTAATTTTTATACCCAAACAAAATTATTTTAGGTATCATTTTTTGTTCACTGGCGTGTGGTTTGGACATGTCTTCTTCGTTGGTTGTCCTGCAATTTGATTGGATGAATGCTGTGTGATGAAAACAAAGTAGATCTAATTTGATTGGCTGTTGTACTGAGAGCACACCAGCTGACACACGCAACGCTGATAGACAAGTACACAATGAAAAATACGGAGCGCTCCCGAAGAACTTTTTCATCTTTGGGTTTTGGGGAAAGTAGCAAGTCATGTCAAGTCATGTCAATTCAAAAGGCTCAAGTCCAAGTGAAGTCACAAGTCATTGATGTTAAAGTCTAAGTCGAGTTGCAAGTCTTTTTACATTTTGTCAAGTCGAGTCTAAAGTCATCAAATTCATGACTCGAGTCTGACTCGAGTCCGAGTCATGTGACTCGAGTCCACACCTCTGGCTATTGTATCCTCTTACATTGTGTAGTGAAGCATGTTTAGCTATTCCTCGTCATGCAGGGATGATACTTGTAAGAAACTTACTTTATTTGTCACCATGGAGGCGAGGATTAGTGATTTGGAAGTAGCTAAAACGCTGCCGACTGCGGATGGATGTTAGCCGCTAGCTAGCCATGTTTTAAAGCACCTCTTGTTATATACCTTTATCGTTAGTTTTTAAACCAAAATGCAAAAACCAGCAATGTCACGACGTGACGACGGAGCGCCGTCATTCCCGTTAAAAGACCCGGTATTTTTCAAATTTACCATTTTTTATTCATAAGTACTGCGGTACTTTAAAAGTACCGGTATACTGTACAACCCTAATACATATACATAATATACAATATTTCGTTGCATTAGCTCATGGGAGTGCAGAATAAAAAAAGCAATAAGGTGCAGATATAAATAAATAGATTACCGTACAGATAAATATATTGCACGTTTGCATATGCGGCGACGTTTATGGATGTATGTTATATTGTCTTTATATTCCAGCGAGTTAATCAATTTTTGGGGGGAATTGAGGGGATTATTATGATGCGTTCAAGAGTCTTACGGCCTGAGGGAAGAAGCTGTTACAGAACTTGGAGGTTCTGCTACGGAGGCTGTGGAACCTCTTTCTAGAGTCCAACAGTGAAAACAGTCCTTGGTGGGGGTGGGAGGAGTCTTTGCAGATTTTCTGAGCCCTGGTCAGGCAGCGGCTTTTTGCGATCTCCTGGTATGGAGGAAGAGGAGTCCTGATGATTTTTTCCGCCGTCCTCACCACTCTCTGGAGAGACTTCCAGTCTGAGGCACTGCAGGCTCCAGTCCAGACAGAGATGCAGTTGGTCAGTAGGCTCTATATAGTGCCTCTGGAGAATGTGGTATATATATATATATATATATATGTGTGTGTGTATGGATATATATATGTATGATTTGGGAAAGATTATCATTCTAACTTGCTTCAATGGACAGAGTTTTAGATACAAATGTTTTGAGTTTAGAGGTCGGTCACAGAACCAGGTGAGGTACTACTGTATAATACTAAATGTGCAATATACAATACAATAGTTGAAGATGCGTAAAGACTTATTTATAATCAAATCTTAGCCCCTGAATCAAAACCTGCGGTTGTCCTAACTGGTCGTTTGTGAAAAGTGCATCCAGTTCCAGAAATAACAAGAACAGAGTGGATGAAGAGGAACAAGATGACAGACACACAACTATTGTCATTCCATAGGTATCAGGTCTATCTGAGATACTCAGAAGATTTTTTTTAACCAACACAACATCCCAGGCACCACCCTGAGACAAAGACTAGTGCATCCTAAAGACTGGACACCCCACACCCACAAAAACAATCTGATCTATGCTATGCAGTGTAATGATGAATGCACTGATTCATATATTGTGGAAACAAAACAACCACTAAGCCAATGCATGGCACAGCATAGCAGGTCAAGACTCAGCTGTCTACCTGCACCTCAGGGAGAAACAACACTCCATTGACAACAACATGTACAGATTCTGGACAGGGAGGATGGACTGTGCGAAAGAGGAGTTAGGAAAGCCATCTATGTCAAGGTTGAAAAATCATTCGTGAACAGAAGAGGTGGTCTGCGACACCACCTGTCTTCCACATACAACACTGTCCTTTCGACCATTCCTAAAAGACTCTGCCATTTAGCCTCCAACAAATAACTGGAGTTAGAAACATTCAGGTCACAGAAGATGACCAGAATGCCATTTGTGCCTTGTGTTTACAACTGAATGGAATGCTAATGTGAGGGATTCTGACTATTTTGGACTGGTAGTAGTCGAGCCACAGCGGTGGTTCTGCTACACAATACCTCAATACAAATGAGGGGAATTACACTTCAACGACTGTCGTTGGCTTTGACAGTAGGATTGCTCGTTTGCGTCAAAACAGTTGTTTTTGTCACTACCATAGGGCGAAACCCTCCTTGCCCAGGCACACCCTCTTGGTTTTGGAGTATAATTATTTGGGGTTTTGGCACCAGCCACTAGACTTGATCTGACCAATCTAAGTCTATGAGCATGAACTGATGACGCCTGTTTGGTTTGTCTTCTAGGACAAACCAAACAGTCCAGTTGCGATCGATTGAATGCCCTGAGATGACAATGACCTGATGAATGAGAACATTCATAGACATAATCGTGAGGTGCACAACGATTCCCAGCCCTACGAGGTAAAGTATATACCGTATTTTTCGGACTATAAGTCGCAGTTTTTTTCATAGTTTGGCCGGGGGTGCGACTTATACTCAGGAGCGACTTATGTGTGAAATGATTAAAACATTACCGTAAAATATCAAATAATATTATTTAGCTCATTCACGTAAGAGACTAGACGTATAAGATTTCATGGGATTTAGCGATTAGGGGTGACAGATTGTTTGGTAAACGTATAGCATGTTCTATATGTTATAGTTATTTGAATGACTCTTACCATAATATGTTACGTTAACATACCAGTTGGTTATTTATGCCTCATATAACGTACACTTATTCAGCCTGTTGTTCACTATTCTTTATTTATTTTAAATTGCCTTTCAAATGTCCATTCTTGGTGTTGGGTTTCATCAAATAAATTTCACCCAAAAATGCGACTCGAGTGTGACTTATATATGTTTTTTTCCTTCTGTATTATGCATTTTCGGCCGATGCGATTTATACTACGGAGCGACTTATACTCCGGAGCGATTTACACTCCGAAAAATCCGGTACACTATATTGCCAAAAGTATTTGGCCACCTGTCTTGACTCACATATGAACTTGAAGTGCCATCCCATTCCTAACCCATAGGGTTCAATATGATGTTGGTCCACATTTTGCAGCTATTACAGCTTCAACTCTTCTGGGAAGGCTGTCCACAAGGTTGCGGAGTGTGTTTATAGGAATTTTCGACCATTCTTTCAAAAGCGCATTGGTGAGGTCATACAGTGATGTTGGTCGAGAAGGCCTGGCTCTCAGTCTCCATTCTAATTCATCCCAAATGTGTTCTATCGGGTTCACGTCAGAACTCTGTGCAGGCCAGTCAAGTTCATCCACACCAGACTCTGTCATCCATGTCTTTATGGACCTTTATGCACAGGTGTCATTCTATGACAGTTCCACGCTGGAAATCACTGAGCTCCTGAGAGCGGCCCATTCTTTCACAAATGTTTGTAGAAACAGTCTCCATGCCTAAGTGCTTGATTGTATACACCTGTGACCGGGCCAAGTGATTAGGACACCTGATTCTCATCATTTGGATGGGTGGCCAAATACTTTCAGCAATATACAGGTAAAAGCCAGTAAATTAGAATATTTTGAAAAACTTGATTTATTTCAGTAATTGCATTCAAAAGGTGTAACTTGTACATTATATTTATTCATTGCACACAGACTGATGCATTCAAATGTTTATTTCATTTAATTTTGATGATTTGAAGTGGCAACAAATGAAAATCCAAAATTCCGTGTGTCACAAAATTAGAATATTACTTAAGGCTAATACAAAAAAGGGATTTTTAGAAATGTTGGCCAACTGAAAAGTATGAAAATGAAAAATATGAGCATGTACAATACTCAATACTTGGTTGGAGCTCCTTTTGCCTCAATTACTGCGTTAATGCGGCGTGGCATGGAGTCGATGAGTTTCTGGCACTGCTCAGGTGTTATGAGAGCCCAGGTTGCTCTGATAGTGGCCTTCAACTCTTCTGCGTTTTTGGGTCTGGCATTCTGCATCTTCCTTTTCACAATACCCCACAGATTTTCTATGGGGCTAAGGTCAGGGGAGTTGGCGGGCCAATTTAGAACAGAAATACCATGGTCCGTAAACCAGGCACGGGTAGATTTTGCGCTGTGTGCAGGCGCCAAGTCCTGTTGGAACTTGAAATCTCCATCTCCATAGAGCAGGTCAGCAGCAGGAAGCATGAAGTGCTCTAAAACTTGCTGGTAGACGGCTGCGTTGACCCTGGATCTCAGGAAACAGAGTGGACCGACACCAGCAGATAACATGGCACCCCAAAACATCACTGATGGTGGAAACTTTACACTAGACTTCAGGCAACGTGGATCCTGTGCCTCTCCTGTCTTCCTCCAGACTCTGGGACCTCGATTTCCAAAGGAAATGCAAAATTTGCATGGTTGGGTGATGGTTTGGGGTGCCATGTCATCTGCTGGTGTCGGTCCACTCTGTTTCCTGAGATCCAGGGTCACCGCAGCCGTCTACCAGCAAGTTTTAGAGCACTTCATGCTTCCTGCTGCTCTACCTGCTCTATGGAGATGGAGATTTCAAGTTCCAACAGGACTTGGCGCCTGCACACAGCGCAAAATCTACCCGTGCCTGGTTTACGGACCATGGTATTTCTGTTCTAAATTGGCCCACCAACTCCCCTGACCTTAGCCCCATAGAAAATCTGTGGGGTATTGTGAAAAGGAAGATGCAGAATGCCAGACCCAAAAACGCAGAAGAGTTGAAGGCCACTATCAGAGCAACCTGGGCTCTCATAACACCTGAGCAGTGCCAGAAACTCATCGACTCCATGCCACGCCGCATTAACGCAGTAATTGAGGAAAAAGGAGCTCCAACCAAGTATTGAGTATTGTACATGCTCATATTTTTCATTTTCATACTTTTCAGTTGGCCAACATTTCTAAAAATCCCTTTTTTGTATTAGCCTTAAGTAATATTCTAATTTTGTGACACACGGAATTTTGGATTTTCATTTGTTGCCACTTCAAATCATCAAAATTAAATGAAATAAACATTTGAATGCATCAGTCTGTGTGCAATGAATAAATATAATGTACAAGTTACACCTTTTGAATGCAATTACTGAAATAAATCAAGTTTTTCAAAATATTCTAATTTACTGGCTTTTACCTGTAGTGTATGTAGGTTGTTAGGTTGGTCATTTTTTTAGACTTAAATTGTGTTCTACTCGCCGGTGGAGAGACAAAGACACCAAATAAAAATGCTGCCATTTCTCCTGCCTCGTTACTGTCAGAGCCTAACCCTAACCCTACGGCAATCCGTAACTTTTTTTTGACGTTTTTCATTATGCTGTGGATCCTCCACATGGAGCTATTTTGGTTAGCGGAACGATCACTGTGAGTGTAGTGGTACAGTGGCTCACTCTCGCGCAGTCATTGCGGGATCAATTCCCACTCTGTAGGTGTGAATGTGAGTGCTTGTTTGTCTTCATGTGCCTGACCGGGGGACCGGTCCAGGGTGCACGCCTCCTCTCACCCCCCAGAGTCAGCTGGGACAGGCTCCAGCTTCCATACGACCCCGATAGAAATCATTTTGGCTATGGTAATCTTTGGATCAGGCGAACGATCTTGGACCAGTGATGTCATACGTGATCTTGGACCCAGATATGCTGCTTGTCTGCAGTATATTAAAAGGCAAAATAAATAATGAAAGCGGTGAGAATAAGCGGTGTCACCCCCCGGGAGCAGTTTCCATTTTCAGATATCTTGCATCGCAGCTGCTGCCTCGCTCTCCCCATCATTTCTAAATATAACTTCCGTCTTCAATCTGAATTGAGAGATTTTTATTTATTTATTTATTTTTGCTCAACAGGCTCCAGTCCCCTTCTGAACTTATTTATGCGTGGAAAACCAAAAAACCCCCAACACAGTTTGGATTTGGAGTCGGATCACGACGACAAATCACATGATCAGCAACTTCATGCCTTGTCGCCATTGCAACACAATGTACACAAAGATGATGTGAAAGTATAAGAACAGAATTTCAGAAGATTGGGGAGCGAACAGAGGGGAGGGGAACTACAACAATGACACCCAACCTTTTCTGAAAGGGTGAGTATTTATAGACCTTAACCGTTGCGTTGCCATGCTGCTTGCTCATATCTAACCTTTGGGCTTCAACTACATGCATGTATGGCGCTGAATTTTATATTTCTAGGTCAACCTTGGACTGGACCAGGAGTGTCCAAACTTTTTCCACTGTGGGCAGCCCAGTGAAACATTAAAAGCAGACATGGGTAATTTTGATAATTATTTTCAATACAAATATAATATGTAATTGCAACCTGTAGGGCTCCCCTCAATTTTGGTGACCAAAAAAGGTCTCAGCCATTAATATATATATATATATATATATATATATATATATATATATATATATATATATATATATATATATATATATATGTATGTGTGGGGAAAAAAATCACAAGACTATTTCATCTCTACAGGCCTGTTTCATGAGGGGGGGTACCCTCAATCATCAGGAGATTTTAATGGGAGCATTCGCATACCATGGTTTATATAGGGCACAGAGTGGGTGGGTACAGGCTGGCCTAGGGGCGTGGTGATTGGCTCATGTGTTACCTAGGAGGTGTTTCCGTCTATGGCGGCATGTTGTTACAATTCCGCTGCGTTTGTTGAGGGATGACAGGTCTGGACGGTAAATAATAAACAGTTTCTCTTTCAAGCATAGGTTGCATCTTTTATTACCACTATTGTAAGGTGTGCTGGATGCAAGAATTTGCCATGTTATTGAATATTCAACATTATTGTCTTTGAGGTCCCAAATGT
Organism: Nerophis lumbriciformis; assembly: GCF_033978685.3. Classification (NCBI taxonomy): domain Eukaryota; kingdom Metazoa; phylum Chordata; class Actinopteri; order Syngnathiformes; family Syngnathidae; genus Nerophis; species Nerophis lumbriciformis. Next base: position 1,891,066 of record NC_084576.2, read on the forward strand.
GTTTGCTGAGTTCTGTGGTATTTCGCAGGTTTTTGTTCCTGAAAGAAGCCTTGTGATTGTTCCATCTGGTTTTGAATTCACCCTCGGTTAATCCTACATATGTGTCGGATGTGTTAATGTCCTTGCGTATTACCTTAGATTGGTAGACAACTGATCTTTGTAAGCACCCCCCGTTGAGGGGGCAATCAGGTTTCTTTCGACAGTTACATGCTTTGTTGGTTTTGGAGTCGCTCTGACTGGGGGTCGACGGCTCATTTGCAATTGTTTTGTTGTGGTTTGAGATGATTTGTCGTATATTGTTCATGCAGCTGTAGCTCAATTTAATGTTGTTCTTGTTGAATACTTTTCTTAGGTTGTTGTCTTTGGGAAAGTGTTTGTCAATCAGATTGAGGAATTTGTGTCCAATGTTCGTTGAGACGTTTTTGCTGTATGGGGGGTTGTACCAGATGATGTCGTTTCGTTTTCTGTTCTTTTTTGGCTGGTTTCCTGGCGTGGGTTCATAGGTGAGGGTGAAATTGTATCAGCTTTCATCAAGGGCTATATATATATATATATATATATATATATATATATATATATATATATATATATATATATATATATATATATATATATATATTATGTTTTTTTTATTTTTTTTTATTTTTTTTTAATTTACAAAGCCTATATCTCAGGATCAAATTCAAACCAATATGTTCATATAAAAGTGTTTTTTTTCATGTTGTATGCACTATTTTAGTAAAGAAAAAACCTGTGCAAAGACAGAAAATATGCATTATTTCCCGAACCCCCCACACACACTTCAAAGTGTAATATTTGATGTGAAATAATTTGAGCCCTAAATACCTAAATAATTCTTAACACCATTGCTTTTTATTTATTAGTTATATTTTGAGCAATGAAAGTTCATACGCAATCTCACTAAAGGGTCTCGGGGATGAGTGGGGGAAATAACCCACTCATAAAAGAGTTTAAAAAAAATCCATCCATCGGGCAATATATGTATTATATATATGTTTTATATATATGTATATGTATTGTATATACATATATATATATATATATATATATATATATATATACACAGGTAAAAGCCAGTAAATTAGAATATTTTGAAAAACTTGATTTATTTCAGTAATTGCATTCAAAAGGTGTAACTTGTACATTATATTTATTCATTGCACACAGACTGATGCATTCAAATGTTTATTTCATTTAATTTTGATGATTTGAAGTGGCAACAAATGAAAATCCAAAATTCCGTGTGTCACAAAATTAGAATATTACTTAAGGCTAATACAAAAAAGGGATTTTTAGAAATGTTGGCCAACTGAAAAGTATGAAATGAAAAATATGAGCATGTACAATACTCAATACTTGGTTGGAGCTCCTTTTGCCTCAATTACTGCGTTAATGCGGCGTGGCATGGAGTCGATGAGTTTCTGGCACTGCTCAGGTGTTATGAGAGCCCAGGTTGCTCTGATAGTGGCCTTCAACTCTTCTGCGTTTTTGGGTCTGGCATTCTGCATCTTCCTTTTCACAATACCCCACAGATTTTCTATGGGGCTAAGGTCAGGGGAGTTGGCGGGCCAATTTAGAACAGAAATACCATGGTCCGTAAACCAGGCACGGGTAGATTTTGCGCTGTGTGCAGGCGCCAAGTCCTGTTGGAACTTGAAATCTCCACCTCCATAGAGCAGGTCAGCAGCAGGAAGCATGAAGTGCTCTAAAACTTGCTGGTAGACGGCTGCGTTGACCCTGGATCTCAGGAAACAGAGTGGACCGACACCAGCAGATGACATGGCACCCCAAACCATCACCCAACCATGCAAATTTTGCATTTCCTTTGGAAATCGAGGTCCCAGAGTCTGGAGGAAGACAGGAGAGGCACAGGATCCACGTTGCCTGAAGTCTAGTGTAAAGTTTCCACCATCAGTGATGGTTTGGGGTGCCATGTCATCTGCTGGTGTCGGTCCACTCTGTTTCCTGAGATCCAGGGTCAACGCAGCCGTCTACCAGCAAGTTTTAGAGCACTTCATGCTTCCTGCTGCTGACCTGCTCTATGGAGATGGAGATTTCAAGTTCCAACAGGACTTGGCGCCTGCACACAGCGCAAAATCTACCCGACAGATTACGCATGTATTGAAACGGATGGTTGTAGTGTGGAGGCAGGTAGCGAAAACGAAATTGAAGAAGAAACTGAAGCTATTGAGCCATATCGGTTTGAACCGTATGCAAGCCAAACTGACAAAAACAACACGACAGCCAGCGACACGGGAGAAAGCGAGGACGAATTTGGCGATCGCCTTCTAACCAACGATTGGTATGTGTTTGTTTGGCATTAAAGGAAACTAACAACTATGAACTAGTTTTACAGCATATGAAATACATTTGGCAACAACATCAATCAATCTCAATCAATCTTTATTTATATAGCCCTAAATCACAAGTGTCTCAAAGGGCTGCACAAGCCACAACGACATCCTCGGTACAAAGCCCACATACGGGCAAGGAAAAACTCACCCCAGTGGGACGTCGATGTGAATGACTATGAGAAACCTTGGAGAGGACCGCATATGTGGGTAACCCCCCCCCCTCTAGGGGAGACCAAAAGCAATGGATGTCGAGTGGGTCTGACATAATATTGTGAGAGTCCAGTCCATAGTGGATCCAACATAAGAGTAAGAGTCCAGTCCATAGTGGGGCCAGCAGGACACCATCCCGAGCGGAGACGGGTCAGCAGCGCAGAGATGTTCCCAGCCGATGCACAGGCGAGCGGTCCACCCCGGGTCCCGACTCTGGACAGCCAGCACTTCATCCATGGCCACCGGACCTGTGCCCCCCCCCCCCTCAAGGAAAAGGGGAGCAGAGGAGAAAAGAAAAGAAACGGCAGATCAACTGGTCTAACAGGGGGGCTATTTAAAGGCTAGAGTATACAAATGAGTTTTAAGATGGGACTTAAATGCTTCTACTGAGGTAGCATCTCTAATTGTTACCGGGAGGGCATTCCATAGTACTGGAGCCCGAATAGAAAACGCTCTATAGCCCGCAGACTTTTTTTGGGCTCTGGGAATCACTAATAAGCCGGAGTTCTTTGAACGCAGATTTCTTGCCGGGACATATGGTACAATGCAATCGACAAGATAGGACGGAGCTAGACCGTGTAGTATTTTATACGTAAGTAGTAAAACCTTAAAGTCACATCTTAAGTGCACAGGAAGCCAGTGCAGGTGAGCCAGTATAGGCGTAATATGATCAAACTTTCTTGTTCTTGTCAAAAGTCTAGCAGCCGCATTTTGTACCAACTGTAATCTTTTAATGCTAGACATAGGGAGACCCGAAAATAATACGTTACAGTAGTCGAGACGAGACGTAACGAACGCATGAATAATGATCTCAGCGTCGCTAGTGGATAAAATAGAACGAATTTTAGCGATATTACGGAGATGAAAGAAGGCCGTTTTAGTAACACTCTTAATGTGTGACTCAAAGGAGAGAGTTGGGTGGAAGATAATACCCAGATTCTTTACTGATTCGCCTTGTGTAATTGTTTGGTTGTCAAATGTTAAGGTGGTATTACTAAATAAATGTCGGTGTTTAGCAGGACCGATAATCAGCATTTCCGTTTTCTTGGCGTTGAGTTGCAAGAAGTTAGCGGACATCCATTGTTTAATTTCATTAAGACACGCCTCCAGCTGACTACAATCCGGCGTGCATGCACTTTGAGATTGCAGACAGCCCAATTTTCATCAATTAATATATTCTGTAGACATACCCTCATCCGCGCTCTTTTTCTGAAAGCTGATCTGTCCAGTTTTGGAGTTGATGTCAGCAGGCCAGGGAAGCTAGGGTCGATATTCTTCTCTTGATCATCTTTGGTGGCATGAGGGACGGTGTGAGCCAAGACATCCAGGGGGTCTAGCTCGCTCGTCCGCGGGAAAAAACTGCCGCCATTGCTTGATTGATTGATTTCTTTGACTTTATCGTTGGAAATGCATCTGCTTTGAGTGTCGCAGGATATCCACACATTCTTGCCATCTCTGTCGTAGCATAGCTTTCGTCGGTAAAGTGTGTGGAACAAACGACTGACTATTTCGTCGGCTTTCCCCACACCCTCGTATTTTGGACAAATTACATCCAATTTCTTGCCACTTTCGCATCTTTGGGCCACTGGTGCAACTTGAATCCGTCCCTGTTCGTGTTGTTACACCCTCCGACAACACACCGACGAAAGTGAGAAAATGGCGGATTGCTTCCCGATCGCTCCGACAGCGAATAATAGAAATGCGTTTAATTCGCCAAAATTCACCCATTTAGAGTTCGGAAATCGGTTAAAAATTATATGGTCTTTTTCTGCAACATCAAGGTATACAGGTAAAAGCCAGTAAATTAGAATATTTTGAAAAACTTGATTTATTTCAGTAATTGCATTCAAAAGGTGTAACTTGTACATTATATTTATTCATTGCACACAGACTGATGCATTCAAATGTTTATTTCATTTAATTTTGATGATTTGAAGTGGCAACAAATGAAAATCCAAAATTCCGTGTGTCACAAAATTAGAATATTACTTAAGGCTAATACAAAAAAGGGATTTTTAGAAATGTTGGCCAACTGAAAAGTATGAAAATGAAAAATATGAGCATGTACAATACTCAATACTTGGTTGGAGCTCCTTTTGCCTCAATTACTGCGTTAATGCGGCGTGGCATGGAGTCGATGAGTTTCTGGCACTGCTCAGGTGTTATGAGAGCCCAGGTTGCTCTGATAGTGGCCTTCAACTCTTCTGCGTTTTTGGGTCTGGCATTCTGCATCTTCCTTTTCACAATACCCCACAGATTTTCTATGGGGCTAAGGTCAGGGGAGTTGGCGGGCCAATTTAGAACAGAAATACCATGGTCCGTAAACCAGGCACGGGTAGATTTTGCGCTTTGTGCAGGCGCCAAGTCCTGTTGGAACTTGAAATCTCCATCTCCATAGAGCAGGTCAGCAGCAGGAAGCATGAAGTGCTCTAAAACTTGCTGGTAGACGGCTGCGTTGACCCTGGATCTCAGGAAACAGAGTGGACCGACACCAGCAGATGACATGGCACCCCAAACCATCACTGATGGTGGAAACTTTACACTAGACTTCAGGCAACGTGGATCCTGTGCCTCTCCTGTCTTCCTCCAGACTCTGGGACCTCGATTTCCAAAGGAAATGCAAAATTTGCATGGTTGGGTGATGGTTTGGGGTGCCATGTCATCTGCTGGTGTCGGTCCACTCTGTTTCCTGAGATCCAGGGTCAACGCAGCCGTCTACCAGCAAGTTTTAGAGCACTTCATGCTTCCTGCTGCTGACCTGCTCTATGGAGATGGAGATTTCAAGTTCCAACAGGACTTGGCGCCTGCACACAGCGCAAAATCTACCCGTGCCTGGTTTACGGACCATGGTATTTCTGTTCTAAATTGGCCCGCCAACTCCCCTGACCTTAGCCCCATAGAAAATCTGTGGGGTATTGTGAAAAGGAAGATGCAGAATGCCAGACCCAAAAACGCAGAAGAGTTGAAGGCCACTATCAGAGCAACCTGGGCTCTCATCACACCTGAGCAGTGCCAGAAACTCATCGACTCCATGCCACGCCGCATTAACGCAGTAATTGAGGCAAAAGGAGCTCCAACCAAGTATTGAGTATTGTACATGCTCATATTTTTCATTTTCATACTTTTCAGTTGGCCAACATTTCTAAAAATCCCTTTTTTGTATTAGCCTTAAGTAATATTCTAATTTTGTGACACACGGAATTTTGGATTTTCATTTGTTGCCACTTCAAATCATCAAAATTAAATGAAATAAACATTTGAATGCATCAGTCTGTGTGCAATGAATAAATATAATGTACAAGTTACACCTTTTGAATGCAATTACTGAAATAAATCAAGTTTTTCAAAATATTCTAATTTACTGGCTTTTACCTGTATATTGACGCTTACATAGGTCTGGTGATAATGTTCCCCTTTAAGGCACGCCCCCAATATTGTTATTCTGGTCGAAATTCGGGAGAATGGTTGCCCCGGGAGATTTTCGGGAGGGGCACTGAAATTCGGGAGTCTCCCGGAAAAGTCGGGAGGGTTGGCAAGTATGCTTATGTGAGGAATCAGCAAAGCTCACTGAGAAGTTGAAGGAGGAAAAGGAAGTAAATATTATGCAAAAGACCAGTCACATCTTGATGTGAATCATTCAGCTTCAACTTGTGTAACATAAGAGGGTTTAAAAAAAAATAAAAAATGTTTATAATCAAAACACTAGCTTTTTATAGCCGAGGAAACAAACGTTTGCATTAGCACCCAGGGGAGGTGTTGTTTTTCTCTTGTGTGCTCCTTCCTCTGTCTCTTTAAAAGACTGGCTTTGACATTCTCATGGCATTTTGGTGTCTCTGCGATTGTATCAAGACAACGTGTGGGCTGCGATGGCGTTCAACTGGCACGAAACCACTGCTGCAGCTTTGCACTGGACTCATGCACCACATGCCTCCGTCCTTGTATACACACGAAGCCTGTTTACACTCACTCATTACAGTGAGAACACAATGGCATACTTTTCTTACACTAGTTTCTTCTTGCATTTTCTTTACCATTTCTCACTGCAAAAAAGCAGCACACCTGTCCTCTTAGCAGGCAGTACTCAGGGCCATTATTCAAAAGCATTATACAGGCAAGCATTATCATCATCGTTGTGTGTGCATGTGTGTGTGTGTGCGTGTGTGTGTGTGTGTGTGTGTGTGTTTGTGTGCGTGTTGGCTGTATCCAAGGAGATTTGTGCATATCTATTAAGGAGTTTGTTACACATTGTGAAGAGTGGGTACCGTATTTTCCGCACTATAAGGCGCACCGGATTATTAGCCGCACCTTCTATGAATTACATATTTCATAATTTTGTCCACCAATAAGCCGCCCCGGACTATAAGCCGCGCCTACGCTGCGCTAAAGTGAATGTCAAAAAAATGCTGCGCTAAAGTGAATGTCAAAAAAACAGTCAGATAGTTCAGTCAAACTTTAATAATATATTGAAAACCAGCGTTCTAACAACTCTGTCCCAAAATGTACACAAATGTGCAATCACAAACATAGTAAAATTCAAAATGGTGTAGAGCAATAAATAGCAACATAATGTTGCTCGAACGTTAATGTCACAACACACAAAATAAACATAGCGCTCACCTTCTGAAGTTATTCTTCATTCGTAAATCCTTCGAATTCTTCGTCTTCGGTGTCCGAATTGAAAAGTTGCGCAAGCGTGGGATCCAAAAATGGCCGGCTCCGTCTCGTCGAAGTCATCGGATTCAGTGTCGCTGTTGTTGTGCAGCAGTTCTGTGAATCCTGCCTTCCGGAAAGCTCGGACCACAGTTGTGACCGAAATATCTGCCCAGGCATTTACGATCCACTGGCAGATGTTGGCGTATGTCGTCCGGCGCTGTCTGCCCGTCTTAGTGAAGGTGTGTTCGCCTTCGGAGCTGTGTGAAAAAAGCCACCCGGCCTCTTCGCGTAAACTTCCCTTAACCACTCGCTCATCTTTTCTTCATCCATCCCTTCGAGTTAGCTTTTATGATGACGCCGGCTGGAAAGGTCTCTTTTGGCAAGGTCTTCCTTTTGAATATCACCATGGGTGGAAGTTAGCATGGCAAGCTAGAACCACAGTGAAGGATGACTTCTCATTCCCTGTGGTGCGAATATTCACCGTACGTGCTCCCGTTCCACAGTGCGGTTCACAGGAATATCAGTTGCTGTGAAATACGGTAGTAATCCGTGTGCGGATGGAGAGATTGCGTCTTTTTATGAACCGGATCCTTGTCGCGTAGTAGGAGCCATTTTGTGGTCTTTACAGATGTAAACAGGAAATGAAACGTACGGTGATATCCGCGCGTTTTTTCTTCTTCTTCCGGGGGCGGGTGGTTGCTTACAGTAGAAGAAGAAGCGCTTCCTGTTCTATGGGGGCGGGTGCTTTCCTTGGCGGTTGCTTGCGTAGAAGAAGAAGCGCTTCCTGTTCTACCGGGAAAAAAGATGGCGGCTGTTTACCGAAGTTGCGAGACCGAAACTTTATGAAAATGAATCGTAATAAAGCGCACCGGGTTATAAGGCGCACTGTCAGCTTTTGAGAAAAATTGTGGTTTTTAGGTGCGCCTTATAGTGCGGAAAATACGGTACTTTGATGAAGCGAGACATCTAAAAAAAATCTGGACTCGGAGGGGTCTGACTGATTAATAATCCAGCAGTCATGTAAGAATAGGTAAGATCATTTGGGGATCTATCATTTCATTTGATTAAAGAATTTTGACATCATCATATCAATTAATTTTTAGAACGTTATGACATTTCTTTCTAAGAAGTTCATTGTTACTGTCAATAGTTTAAATCAGGGGTGTCGTTTCAGGCCCGTGAAATGGTTTAATCTGGCCCGCAAGATCAGTTTGCTAACTGTAAACATGAGCTGCATTTTTTTTTTAATGAAAGAAACTGTTGTTCTGAATGTGTCCACTGGATGTCGCAGTAGCAATTCAAGTGTACCCCACGTCACACATTACACAGGCAAAAGGTGACGTGTCCTCTGACTTTGAGCGACCTCTGGATCGGCTGCCGCTACTCCAACCGGCACAAGTGCAAGCGAGCAGATGGAAGGAGCATCGACGCACAATAGCTATTTTCCAAAATAAACGGATAAAATAACGAAACGTAAGATGCAAAGACTTAAGTCAACTTGACCATCATATTTGTATTTAAAGTTCAATGCACGATACACACCCCAAACTTCATTGTAAAAATATGTGTTTCTACATTTGTAAGGTTGTTTCTATTTTATGTTACCGTATTTTCCGCACCATAAGGCGCCCTGGGTTATAAGCCGCGCCTTCAATGAACGGCATATTTCAAAACTTTGTCCACCTATAAGCCGCCCGGTGTTGTAAGCCGCATCTAACTGCGCTAAAGGAATGTCAAAAAAACAGTCAGATAGGTCAGTCAAACTTTAATAATATATTAAAAACCAGCGTTCTAACAACTCTGTTCACTCCCAAAATGTACGCAAATGTGCAATCACAAACATACGTATATCAACATGGACAGAGCTGCGTGAAAAAAGCCACCCGGCCTCTTCGCGTAAACTTAAACTTACCTTAACCACTCGCTCATCTTTTCTTCATCCATCCCTTCGAGTTAGCTTTTTATGATGACGCCGGCTGGAAAGGTCTCTTTTGGCAAGGTCTTCCTTTTGAATATCACCATGGGTGGAAGTTTCTGGCCATTAGCATGGCAAGCTAGAACCACAGTGAAGGATGACTTCTCATTCCCTGTGGTGCGAATATTCACCGTACGTGCTCCCGTTGTATCCACGGTGCGTTTCACAGGAATATCAGTTGCTGTGAAATAGTAATCCGTGTGTGGATGGAGAGATTGCGTCTTTTCATGAACCGGATCCCTGACGCTTAGTAGGAGCCATTTTGTGGTCTTTACAGATGTAAACACACAAAGGAAATGAAACGTACGGTGATATCCGCGCGCTTTTTCTTCTTCTACGCGGGCGGGTGGTTGCTTACAGTAGAAGAAGAAGCGCTTCCTGTTCTATGGGGGCGGGTGCTTACCTGGGCGGTTGCTTGCGTAGAAGAAGAAGCGCTTCCTGTTCTACCGGGAAAAAAGATGGCGGCTGTTTACCGAAGTTGCGAGATCGAAACTTTATGAAAATGAATCTTAATATTTATCCATATATAAAGCGCACCGGGTTAAAAGGCGCACTGTCAGCTTTTGAGAAAATTTGTGGTTTTTAGGTGCGGCTAATAGTGCGGAAAATACGGTATGCTTATTTCTACCATGTTCACATTGGTTAAGTTTGTAGTTATGTTACAATGGTTCTGGCTATTGTGTCATTTTTATAATTGTTTTGTTTATATCATATTTCTCATTTTTGAATGATGATGAATGATTGTGTTGTGGCAGTTGCGGATTTCACCAATGGTGGTTTGAGAAAACACTCTTTGCTTTTCTAAATATTTTAATGGTGAACTGCCCAACATGAGAATCCTAAACAGGAAGTGCTTAAAGTTTAATGACTTTGTAAACATATTGACACAAAAGTCTTAACTTAATTGCAACTCAACGCCAAGAAAACGGAAATGCTGATTATCGGTCCTGCTAAACACCGACATTTATTTAATAATACCACCTTAACATTTGACAACCAAACAATTACACAAGGCGAATCAGTAAAGAATCTGGGTATTATCTTCGACCCAACTCTCTCCTTTGAATCACACATTAAGAGTGTTACTAAAACGGCCTTCTTTCATCTCCGTAATATCGCTAAAATTCGTTCTATTTTATCCACTAGCGACGCTGAGATCATTATTCATGCGTTCGTTACGTCTCGTCTCGACTACTGTAACGTATTATTTTCGGGTCTCCCTATGTCTAGCATTAAAAAATTACAGTTGGTACAAAATGCGGCTGCTAGACTTTTGACAAGAACAAGAAAGTTTGATCATATTACGCCTATACTGGCTCACCTGCACTGGCTTCCTGTGCACTTAAGATGTGACTTTAAGGTTTTACTACTTACATATAAAATACTACACGGACTAGCTCCGTCCTATCTCGTCGATTGCATTGTACCATATGTCCCGGCAAGAAATCTGCGTTCAAAGAACTCCGGCTTATTAGTGATTCCCAGAGCCCAAAAAAAGTCTGCGGGCTATAGAGCGTTTTCTATTGGGGCTCCAGTACTATGGAATGCCCTCCCGGTAACAATTAGAGATGCTACCTCAGTAGAAACATTTAAGTCCCATCTTAAAACTCATTTGTATACTCTAGCCTTTAAATAGCCCCCCTGTTAGACCAGTTGATCTGCCGTTTCTTTTCTTTTCTCCTCTGCTCCCCTTTTCCTTGAGGGGGGGGGGCACAGGTCCGGTGGCCATGGATGAAGTGCTGGCTGTCCAGAGTCGGGACCCGGGGTGGACCGCTCGCCTGTGCATCGGCTGGGAACATCTCTACGCTGCTGACCCGTCTCCGCTCGGGATGGTGTCCTGCTGGCCCCACTATGGACTGGACTCTTACTATTATGTTGGATCCACTATGGACTGGACTCTCACAATATTATGTCAGACCCACTCGACATCCATTGCTTTCGGTCTCCCCTAGAGGGGGGGGGGGGGTTACCCACATATGCGGTCCTCTCCAAGGTTTCTCATAGTCATTCACATCGACGTCCCACTGGGGTGAGTTTTTTCTTGCCCGTATGTGGGCTTTGTACCGAGGATGTCGTTGTGGCTTGTGCAGCCCTTTGAGACACTTGTGATTTAGGGCTATATAAATAAAGATTGATTGATTGATTGATTGAATTGTGTTCTTCATGGTGTTTCTGAACTGCACCAACTTTTTCTTCAGAATTTTCAACTAACTTGAAGTGTTTTGCCAAGAGGGTTATTGTACATAATGTACATTTTCAGAATGCACTTGTTCTATTTTTGGCCCAAAGTAGGACGAAAAAAAACAATCTGAAGTTGTTTTTATTTTTAAGTTTTAATGCCATGATCTGGCCCTCATAGTAAAAGTGCAATATATTTATCTGTACAGTAATCTATTTATTTATATCTGCACCTTATTGCTCTTGTATCCTGCACTACAACGAGCTAATGCAACAAAATGGTGTTCTTATCTGTACTGTAAAGTTCAAATTTGAATGACAATAAAAGGCAGTCTAAGTCTAAGTCTAAGTATTTGCAGTCTATTTGTCAGGCTTGTCCCTGACAGTTTGGTTATGTTTTAGTTTTTCCTCTGTGTTTGTCTTATTTCCTGTCAGCGCTTTTATTTTGGTTGTTTCCTGCTTGTCTCCCTGAGCGCTGTGTTCCCTCAGCTCCGGCTGATTGGCACCTGGCCACACCTGGTGTCAATCAGCCAGATGCTATTTAAACCTGACTTGCCAGCCAGTCTGTGCTGGAGTATTGTCGTTGTAATACTTGTCGCTGTCGTTGTATGCCGTGGACCAGAGGTGTGGACTCGAGTCACATGACTTGGACTCGAGTCAGACTCGAGTCATGAATTTGATGACTTTAGACTCGACTTGACAAAATGTAAAAAGACTTGCAACTCGACTTAGACTTTAACATCAATGACTTGTGACTTCACTTGGACTTGAGCCTTTTGAATTGACATGACTTGACATGACTTGCTACTTTCCCCAAAACCCAAAGATGAAAAAGTTATTCGGGAGCGCTCCGTATTTTTCATTGTGTACTTGTCTATCAGCGTTGCGTGTGTCAGCTGGTGTGCTCTCAGTACAACAGCCAATCAAATTAGATCTACTTTGTTTTCATCACACAGCATTCATCCAATCAAATTGCAGGACAACCAACGAAGAAGACATGTCCAAACCACACGCCAGTGAACAAAAAATGATACCTAAAATAATTTTGTTTGGGTATAAAAATTACGAGGTGGTCAACACAAAACGGTTTGCAGTATGCAACACATGCGGTTCGAAAATTACTGATGGAGAGGCAACAACTTCCAACTTCGTCCGGCATTTGAAGTTGCACAAAGAACGGTAAGTTTTGAATGTAAGATAACGTTTATTGGCTAAGTAACGTGACTTTTATTTGCTGTGTAGTTAAATCCGTGAGGCTGTAAACTCACTGCTAACGTTATAACGTTATTGCAAACACGGGAATCTGTTGCAGTTCACTACCTTATTCATACTTTTTGTTCAGTGATTTTTTTTAAGCAGGGTTACGTTAGTCAATATATCACACGTAACGTTAGACGGCGGTCAGCAGCACCGCGTATTTTAGCCACCTAAAAAAAGACAAAAATAGTAAAATAAAGGTCAGTTAAAATGTATACTATATTATGAAAATGTGTACTGTTTTAGCTAGCTTTCTGACATACTGTTGGTTGTTTACCTCAGTGGTCCCCAACCACCGGGCCGCGGCCCGGTACTGGTCCGTGGATCGATTGGTATCGGGCCGCACAAGAAATAATTGTTTCTTTTTTTAATTAAATCAACATAAAAAACACAAGATACACTTACAAGTAGTGCACCAACCCAAAACAACTCTCTCCCCCCTTTTGTTCTGGGCATTGAACATGAAGACTCTTCCTTCACTGTTCCGAGTGGCCATGAGAGTCTTGGCAGTGCCTGCCTCCAGTGCTCCAGTGGAGCGAGTTTTTAGCCATGGTGGCATCATACTACGCCCCCATCGTGCACAAATGACTGACAGACTCTTGGCTAATTTGGTCTTTTGCAAATGCAATGCAGCATAGGGCCCTGACATATAAAAAGTAAAACTTTTTTGTTATGTTCACGTATATGTCATGTTTTTTCAATGTTAACACTTTTGTACAAATAAGTACATTTGCACTTTATTTTTCAATGTGTTTGTTCTGTAAAGGAATGAATTAATGTTTAAAATGACTGGTTAATAGTGCTATTATAAAGTGCAATGTCAGCACAATTTTCTTTCCTGCAATTTAAAATGCACTTGTTTTAATAAATAAATACAGCGTTTGAAAAGCATACACAATCTGTGTTAATATATTAGTCTGTGGTTAAAAGGACTTGAAAGGACTCGAAACTCAAAATGCAGGACTTAGGACTTGACTTGAGACTTTCCAGTCTTGACTTTGGACTTGACTCGGGGCTTGCCTGTCTTGACTCGGGACTTGACTCGGACTCGAGGGCAAAGACTTGAGACTTACTTGTGACTTGCAAAACAATGACTTGGTCCCACCTCTGCCGTGGACTGCTTTCTGTCTCCAGTTCTCTCTGGTTCCTTGTCTTTTGTGAGCTGTTCCCTGGTTCCTGATTATTGTTCCTGCTTGCTGTCTCCTGTTTTCCTGGTTCCTGGTTTGTGCTTTTTTTCTTTATTTTATGGACATTAAATCATGTTTTCCTGCACCAATCCTGCCTTCTCTGCATCTTGGGGTTCGTCACCGACACCTCGTGACACGATTCAATTGAATATAAGTTGAAAAGGATTTGCAAATCATTGTATTGTATATTGTATTTACGATTTACACAACGTGCCAACTTCACTGGTTTTGGGGTTTGTATTTAAACTCAAATATATTTTGTATAAAATTGTTTACATTTTCTCTTGTAATATTATGACACTTTCTTTCAATTGGTATTATTTCCATAACAATGTTTTTCACCGATTCTGGTAAAACCTTAAAATTGTGTTTGTTTTCTTGCAAAATTATGACATTATTTTTGTAATTATTTGCTACTATTTCAAAATTATAAAATTAAGAGAATTTATGAAATATTTAAAAATACATGGCATCATATTCTACAATATAAACTCTAAAATGAGGTTTTAAAAATCCTGTCATTGTACAGAACTGCCTTCCACCCATCCAACTTCTATTGCTTGTATTCCATGACGTGACTTCTTCTTGGAAGTACAGGTAAAAGCCAGTAAATTAGAATATTTTGAAAAACTTGATTTATTTCAGTAATTGCATTCAAAAGGTGTAACTTGTACATTATATTTATTCATTGCACACAGACTGATGCATTCAAATGTTTATTTCATTTAATTTTGATGATTTGAAGTGGCAACAAATGAAAATCCAAAATTCCGTGTGTCACAAAATTAGAATATTACTTAAGGCTAATACAAAAAAGGGATTTTTAGAAATGTTGGCCAACTGAAAAGTATGAAAATGAAAAATATGAGCATGTACAATACTCAATACTTGGTTGGAGCTCCTTTTGCCTCAATTACTGCGTTAATGCGGCGTGGCATGGAGTCGATGAGTTTCTGGCACTGCTCAGGTGTTATGAGAGCCCAGGTTGCTCTGATAGTGGCCTTCAACTCTTCTGCGTTTTTGGGTCTGGCATTCTGCATCTTCCTTTTCACAATACCCCACAGATTTTCTATGGGGCTAAGGTCAGGGGAGTTGGCGGGCCAATTGAGAACAGAAATACCATGGTCCGTAAACCAGGCACGGGTAGATTTTGCGCTGTGTGCAGGCGCCAAGTCCTGTTGGAACTTGAAATCTCCATCTCCATAGAGCAGGTCAGCAGCAGGAAGCATGAAGTGCTCTAAAACTTGCTGGTAGACGGCTGCGTTGACCCTGGATCTCAGGAAACAGAGTGGACCGACACCAGCCGATGACATGGCACCCCAAACCATCACTGATGGTGGAAACTTTACACTAGACTTCAGGCAACGTGGATCCTGTGCCTCTCCTGTCTTCCTCCAGACTCTGGGACCTCGATTTCCAAAGGAAATGCAAAATTTGCATGGTTGGGTGATGGTTTGGGGTGCCATGTCATCTGCTGGTGTCGGTCCACTCTGTTTCCTGAGATCCAGGGTCAACGCAGCCGTCTACCAGCAAGTTTTAGAGCACTTCATGCTTCCTGCTGCTGACCTGCTCTATGGAGATGGAGATTTCAAGTTCCAACAGGACTTGGCGCCTGCACACAGCGCAAAATCTACCCGTGCCTGGTTTACGGACCATGGTATTTCTGTTCTAAATTGGCCCGCCAACTCCCCTGACCTTAGCCCCATAGAAAATCTGTGGGGTATTGTGAAAAGGAAGATGCAGAATGCCAGACCCAAAAACGCAGAAGAGTTGAAGGCCACTATCAGAGCAACCTGGGCTCTCATAACACCTGAGCAGCGCCAGAAACTCATCGACTCCATGCCACGCCGCATTAACGCAGTAATTGAGGCAAAAGGAGCTCCAACCAAGTATTGAGTATTGTACATGCTCATATTTTTCATTTTCATACTTTTCAGTTGGCCAACATTTCTAAAAATCCCTTTTTTGTATTAGCCTTAAGTAATATTCTAATTTTGTGACACACGGAATTTTGGATTTTCATTTGTTGCCACTTCAAATCATCAAAACTAAATGAAATAAACATTTGAATGCATCAGTCTGTGTGCAATGAATAAATATAATGTACAAGTTACACCTTTTGAATGCAATTACTGAAATAAATCAAGTTTTTCCAAAATATTCTAATTTACTGGCTTTTACCTGTAAAAACCAGTGGTGGTAGGCCGAGGCAAGATGGCTGTTGTGCAGCAAGCAGAGTAAGCAAGGGGCTTAAAATGCAAAAATCAGATACAAGCAAAAAAATCTATCTTTGCAACGGAATAGATCTCTATACTTTATCAAAAGAAGATTTGTTGAGTGATATCAACGATTATACGTCGGGCGCGTTTCCAGACATATCGAACTATAGTGCTCCAGACGCCGATCTACATGACAAAACTGATGGAAACTTGGAAAAGCATGGATGTCTACAACTTCTTTGTGTGTGGCTGGGTCAAGGAAATTGGTATCAGGACTCTCTCGGATAAATATGCATAATTTTTCCTCAAGATTTAACTTTGCGTCTAAGCTGCGAAGCTTGTTGCTGTTGTACGCGCCGTTTACGAGTAGCTTGTTTTTCCCTCACTTTCTCAAAATATAACAATAAATGTCAACATTGTGTATGTGCTTAAAGCTTCATTAATGATTGTTGCCTTTGGTAAAAGCTTAACTCTTAGATTTTGCTCACATTTGCTTTCTTTTTTGAAACACTCGTAGAAAACAGGTGTTTAAAGGCCTACTGAAATGCGATTTTCTTATTTAAACGGGGATAGCAGGTCCATTCTATGTGTCATACTTGATCATTTCGCGATATTGCCATATTTATGCTGAAAGGATTTAGTAGAGAACATCGACGATAAAGTTCGCAACTTTTGGTCGCTGATACCGGAAGTAGCAGACGAGTAGCGTGACGTCACAGGTTGTGGAGCTCCTCACATCTGCACATTGTTTACAATCATGGCCACCAGCAGCGAGAGCGATTCGGACCGAGAAAGCGACGATTTCGCCATTAATTTGAGCGAGGATGAAAGATTCGTGGATGAGGAAAGTGAGAGTGAAGGACTAGAGGGCAGTGGGAGCGATTCTGTGAGAGGCGGGTGGGACCTGATATTCAGCTGGGAATGACTAAAACAGTAAATAAACACAAGACATATATATACTCTATTAGCCACAACACAACCAGGCTCATATTTAATATGCCACAAATTAATCCCGCATAACAAACACCTCCCCCCTCCCGTCCATATAACCCGCCAATACAACTCAAACACCTGCACAACACACTCAATCCCACAGCCCAAAGTACCGTTCACCTCCCCAAAGTTCATACAGCACATATATTTCCCCAAAGTCCCCAAAGTTACGTACGTGACATGCACATAGCGGCACGCACGTACGGGCAAGCGATCAAATGTTTGGAAGCCGCAGCTGCATGCGTACTCACGGTACCGTGTCTGCGTATCCAACTCAAAGTCCTCCTGGTAAGAGTCTCTGTTGTCCCAGTTCTCCACAGGCCAATGGTAAAGCTTGACTGTCATCTTTCGGGAATGTAAACAATGAAACACCGGCTGTGTTATCCGGCACAACAGTCAGGGGGTGCATTCTACGGCGGGGGTGCGTTATCCGGCACAGCACCTGCCGTAATACACCGCTTCCCACCTACAGCTTTCTTCTTTGCTGTCTCCATTGTTCATTGAACAAATTGCAAAAGATTCACCAACACAGATGTCCAGAATACTGTGGAATTTTGCGATGAAAACAGACGACTTAATAGGTGGCCACCATGCTGTCCCAAAATGTCCTCCACAATCCGTGACGTCACGCGCCGACGTCATCATACCGAGACGTTTTCAGCAGGATATTTCGCGCGAAATTTAAAATTGTACTTTAGTATGCTAACCCGACTGTATTGGCAAGTGTTGCAATGTTAAAATGTCATCATTGATGTATAAACTATCAGACTGCGTGGTCGGTAGCAGTGGGTTTCAGTAGGCCTTTAAGAAATACAAATAATATCAAGATAATGCTTAAATGGGAAATATTAAACGTTAAAAGTATATCAAACAAACCTTTAACGAAGTGATCACTGCAAACTCATGCATTCTTCGACTCTGCTCTTTTGGACCGGAGTGTGAGCTGCTTTTCTCCTCGTCATTTTGTAAAATCTTGCACTTTTCCGCCCTTTTTGATTACCTTTGCAGTAACTCTGAAGAAACGTTTATCCTTTTAGCGATTTGAACGGTTCGTACAGGGCATTTTTTCTTCAAGAAAGGCTAAATTGAGAACAGAGCTAGGTTGACCACCACAAAAATTATTGGGTGGGACGTAAGCCAGATGTGAGGTCAATACAATTTTGTATTATTAGGTCCATCAGTGCTAAATATTATAAACTTATCACTTTCCTCTGGCACTGTTCCCCTAGCATTCAAGAAAGCGGTTATTCATCCTCTGCTCAAAAGACCTAACCTTGATCCTGACCTCATGGTAAACTACCGACCGGTGTCCCACCTTCCCTTTATTTCGAAAATCCTCGAAAAAATTGTCGCACAGCAGCTAAATGAACACTTAGTGTCTAACAATCTCTGTGAACCTTTTCAATCCGGTTTCAGGGCAAATCACTCTACGGAGACAGCCCTCGCAAAAATGACTAATGATCTACTCCTAACGATGGATTCTGATGCGTCATCTATGTTGCTGCTTCTTGATCTTAACGCTGCTTTCGATACCGTCCATCATAATATTTTATTAGAGCGTATCAAAACACGTATTGGTATGTCAGACTTAGCTTTGTCGTGGTTTAACTCTTATCTTACTGACAGGATGCAATGCGTCTCCCATAATAATGTGACCTCGGACTATGTTAAGGTAACGTGCGGAGTTCCTCAGGGTTCGGTTCTTGGCCCTGCACTCTTTAGTATTTACATGCTGCCGCTAGGCGACATCATACGCAAATACGGTGTTAGCTTTCATTGTTATGCTGATGACACCCAACTCTACATGCCCCTAAAGCTGACCAACACGCCGGATTGTAGTCAGCTGGAGGCGTGTCTTAATGAAATTAAACAATGGATGTCCGCTAACTTCTTGCAACTCAACGCCAAGAAAACGGAAATGCTGATTATCGGTCCTGCTAAACACCGACATTTATTTAATAATACCACCTTAACATTTGACAACCAAACAATTACACAAGGCGAATCAGTAAAGAATCTGGGTATTATCTTCCACCCAACTCTCTCCTTTGAATCACACATTAAGAGTGTTACTAAAACGGCCTTCTTTCATCTCCGTAATATCGCTAAAATCCGTTCTATTTTATCCACTAGCGACGCTGAGATCATTATTCATGCGTTCGTTACGTCTCGTCTCGACTACTGTAACGTATTATTTTCGGGTCTCCCTATGTCTAGCATTAAAAAATTACAGTTGGTACAAAATGCGGCTGCTAGACTTTTGACAAGAACAAGAAAGTTTGATCATATTACGCCTATACTGGCTCACCTGCACTGGCTTCCTGTGCACTTAAGAAGTGACTTTAAGGTTTTACTACTTACGTATAAAATACTACACGGTCTAGCTCCGTCCTATCTTGTCGATTGCATTGTACCATATGTCCCGGCAAGAAATCTGCGTTCAAAGAACTCCGGCTTATTAGTGATTCCCAGAGCCCAAAAAAAGTCTGCGGGCTATAGAGCGTTTTCTATTCGGGCTCCAGTACTATGGAATGCCCTCCCGGTAACAATTAGAGATGCTACCTCAGTAGAAGCATTTAAAGCCCATCTTAAAACTCATTTGTATACTCTAGCCTTTAAATAGCCCCCCTGTTAGACCAGTTGATCTGCCGTTTCTTTTCTTTTCTCCTCTGCTCCCCTTTTCCTTGAGGGGGGGGGGGGCACAGGTCCGGTGGCCATGGATGAAGTGCTGGCTGTCCAGAGTCGGGACCCGGGGTGGACCACTCGCCTGTGCATCGGCTGGGAACATCTCTACGCTGCTGACCCGTCTCCGCTCGGGATGGTGTCCTGCTGGCCCCACTATGGACTGGACTCTTACTATTATGTTGGATCCACTATGGACTGGACTCTCACAATATTATGTCAGACCCACTCGACATCCATTGCTTTCGGTCTCCCCTAGAGGGGGGGGGTTACCCACATATGCGGTCCTCTCCAAGGTTTCTCATAGTCATTCACATCGACGTCCCACTGGGGTGAGTTTTTCCTTGCCCGTATGTGGGCTTTGTACCGAGGATGTCGTTGTGGCTTGTGCAGCCCTTTGAGACACTTGTGATTTAGGGCTATATAAATAAAGATTGATTGATTGATTGAATAAAATCCAAGCAATATCAGTTATTCTCAAATACTTGAAGATGCTTTATCAGTATCATGCTTCAAACCCCGCTTCGAAAAGCTGTGCACTACAAAACCTGCTCATTGTAGCCATTAATAGTTACTTCCTCACTTTGATTGGAAAAATATCAGCACAAACTGGTGTATTCATTTTTGCTCTGTAGTCGTATATACTGTGTTGTGCTTCCGAGTTGATGTTGCTAATCAATATGTGGGTACACGTCGATGAGTGGATGTTCTGACAGTGAGTGAGAGAACTTTGCCGTGCTCACGGTTCACACCCTTGCGACTGTGACGTCTTTGGCACCATGAGACTCGCTGACCAAAATACACCTCCTCTGCAGCACAAGGCGGCGGCGGCGGCGGAGGGGGGAGAAGGAGCTATTTCTGTGTCTGTTGTCGGCGCTGGCGCTGACGTGAAAACGCTCATGTCCGTCCTCGAGGATGTCGGCGCGCATCTGGAGAATGCAAAGTGACGGGACCAAACCGGATGAGGGCCCAGGAAGAAGATACACGACCACACCTTTGCATTTTGGAACTGTGAACCGGGTTTGCTTAATTAATCATCTAAGAAATGGAACAACCTGTGGTCATTTCCTGGTCACTAATCCCATACAATAACTATATCTAAAATTATACCTTTACGAAAATATTAATGATTACTTTGATTAACTTTTAGGGATGGGCGATATGGTCGGCAATACTGCAGCCTTCTGCAATAACAACATACAGGTAAAAGCCAGTAAATTAGAATATTTTGAAAAACTTGATTTATTTCAGTAATTGCATTCAAAAGGTGTAACTTGTACATTATATTTATTCATTGCACACAGACTGATGCATTCAAATGTTTATTTCATTTAATTTTGATGATTTGAAGTGGCAACAAATGAAAATCCAAAATTCTGTGTGTCACAAAATTAGAATATTACTTAAGGCTAATACAAAAAAGGGATTTTTAGAAATGTTGGCCAACTGAAAAGTATGAAAATGAAAAATATGAGCATGTACAATACTCAATACTTGGTTGGAGCTCCTTTTGCCTCAATTACTGCGTTAATGCGGCGTGGAATGGAGTCGATGAGTTTCTGGCACTGCTCAGGTGTTATGAGAGCCCAGGTTGCTCTGATAGTGGCCTTCAACTCTTCTGCATTTTTGGGTCTGGCATTCTGCATCTTCCTTTTCACAATACCCCACAGATTTTCTATGGGGCTAAGGTCAGGGGAGTTGGCGGGCCAATTTAGAACAGAAATACCATGGTCCGTAAACAAGGCACGGGTAGATTTTGCGCTGTGTGCAGGCGCCAAGTCCTGTTGGAACTTGAAATCTCCATCTCCATAGAGCAGGTCAGCAGCAGGAAGCATGAAGTGCTCTAAAACTTGCTGGTAGACGGCTGCGTTGACCCTGGATCTCAGGAAACAGAGTGGACCGACACCAGCAGATGACATGGCACCCCAAACCATCACTGATGGTGGAAACTTTACACTAGACTTCAGGCAACGTGGATCCTGTGCCTCTCCTGTCTTCCTCCAGACTCTGGGACCTCGATTTCCAAAGGAAATGCAAAATTTGCATGGTTGGGTGATGGTTTTGGGGTGCCATGTCAGTCTGTGTGCAATGAATAAATATGATGTACAAGTTACACCTTTTGAATGCAATTACTGAAATAAATCAAGTTTTTCAAAATATTCTAATTTACTGGCTTTTACCTGTACAGTATAACACAATATGTTATTCATAAATATATATATAAAACTGCTTACGTATGCAGTAACATATTGCATCATTTATGGTTGTATTATTTTCTCCAAACTATTAGCTGAGATAGGCTCCAGCGCCCCCCGCGACCCCAAAATGGAATAAGCGGTAGAAAATGGATGGATGGATGGATATTGTTAACCTACTTGTTCATTTACTGTTAACATCTGGTTACTTTCTGTTGTAACATGATTATATCTGCACTTCTGTTAAAATGTAACAATCACCCATTCTTCTGTTGTTTCAGTACTTTACATTCGTTTTGGACGATACTGCAAATTTAGTTATCGATGCGATACCAAGTAGTTAGATGGCCAGGATTGGTCATACCAATGCTGATGCAATTTTTGATCACAATTATAACTACAAGAGGCAATTCCTGAAAGAATTGCGTGTGAATGGTCCAATGCTGAAGTTGAACTGAAATGTTGACAGAATGTAGTATGAATGTAAGAATAGTTCGAATGTTGGAATGGTGTGAATGTTGAAAAGCTGAGGCTGAACTGAAATGCTAATGGAACGTAGGAATGTAGAAATGGTTTAAATGTTGAAATCGTTTAAACGCTGAAATAGTTTGCAAGTTAGAATGGTTTGAATGTTGAAGAGTTTGAATTTCCAGGGAAACCGGAATTTGGTTTGGAACTTGGAAAAGTGTTAGTTTGAATGTCCAGGATGAGTGGAATGTGTTGATGTTGTTTGAATAGGTTGAAAAATGTGGGAATTGTGCAACTTGGAAAAATGTCCCATTCATTTCAATGGGAACTTCCTGGAAATTTTGGAATTTTGGGAAAAGCTGGATTTTTTTGAAAATGAGCATGAATGTCCTGAATGAGCTGAATTGGTTGGTGTTGGAATTGTTTAAATCGGTCAAGAAATGTTGAATTAGTAACAGTTTTTAATTGAGAAATTCCTGGAATTTTGGGAAAACCGGGAATTTTTCTAGTTCCTTAAGCAACTTGGTTTTTGTCCTGAATATGAGGAGTGTTTTGATGGTGAAACGGTTGGAATGGGTTGAAAAATGTGAAAGGGTGAAAATAGGTTACCAATAAACGATAATTCCTGGAAATTTGTTGAAATGTGGAAAAATGGTAGTTTGAATGTCCAGGATGAGTTTAATGCGTGGAAGGTGGAATGGGTTGAAGAATGTGGGAATTGTGGAAGTTTGAAAAATGGGCAATTAATTTTCAATGGGGAAAAAAAATAAAGAAAAAGGAATTATGGTAAACCCGGGAATTGTTTTTAGAATTGTTGAAGTAGAGCACACAATTTCTGAACAGGTTGAATGTTTTTAAGTTGGAACGGTTTGAATCAGATGAAAAATGTTCGGAATTGTGGAACTTTGAAAAATGTCCCATTGATTTTCAATGGGAATTTCAGAAAAAAAGGGGAATTTCTGGAAAAACTGGAATTTTTTTGGAAAGTGGTAAAAAACTTGAATGGTCTTAATTCAGAGAAATGTTGAAGTAGTAACATGTTGAATTGAGAAATGGTATTACGGAATTCCTAGAATTTTGGGAAACTGGGAATTTTTCCAATTAAAAAAAAAACTTTGTTTTTTGTCCTGATTAAGAGGAATGTTTTGACAGTTGAACAGTTGAATTGTGTTGAAAAATGTGGAAGGAGTAGTCGCCAGAAAAAAAGCTGGAAATAGGGCTTTGGAAAAGCAGGAATTCTAGAAAATCCTGGAATTTTTTTGAACTTGGAAAAATGATAGTTTGAATTTCCAGAATGGTGCAATGTGTTGAAGGTGGAATGGTTTGAATCGGTTGAAAAATATGGAAATGGTGAATTTTTGAAAATGTAATTTGGAATGGGGGAAAATGTCCTGGGAAACTCGGAATTCTGGGAAATCTGGGAATTTTTGGAATTTGTCAAGAGAAAGCCCGCGATTCCCAAATAGGCTGAACAGTTTGGAATGTTTTGAATCGGGTGAAAAATGTGGAAGGTAGAGCGTGCGAAAATCTGGAGAAGAAGCTTTGGAGCATTCACACAATCAGACAAAAACAGAAGATGGCGGTATAATCAATTACATGATATCAATTAAAAGGTTGAATAATGTCTGACTATTGGCTCTGATTTAAATGAAGTATTTTCCCTAAAAGTCCTCCTGTGTCCAGGTACTTATTTCCTGAGTTTGTAAACAAAAACAAAAAAATACTTTTTGATAGTAAAACATATCAATCAATCAATCAATCAATCTTTATTTATATAGCCCTAAATCACAAGTGTCTCAAATGGCTGCACAAGCCACAACGACATCCTCGGTACAAAGCCCACATACGGGCAAGGAAAAACTCACCCCAGTGGGACGTCGATGTGAATGACTATGAGAAACCTTGGAGAGGACCGCATATGTGGGTAACCCCCCCCCCCTCTAGGGGAGACCGAAAGCAATGGATGTCGAGTGGGTCTGACATAATATTGTGAGAGTCCAGTCCATAGTGGATCCAACATAATAGTAAGAGTCCAGTCCATAGTGGGGCCAGCAGGACACCATCCCGAGCGGAGACGGGTCAGCAGCGTAAAGATGTTCCCAGCCGATGCACAGGCGAGCGGTCCACCCCGGGTCCCGACTCTGGACAGCCAGCACTTCATCCATGGCCACCGGACCTGTGCCCCCCCCCCCCTCAAGGAAAAGGGGAGCAGAGGAGAAAAGAAAAGAAACGGCAGATCAACTGGTCTAACAGGGGGGCTATTTAAAGGCTAGAGTATACAAATGAGTTTTAAGATGGGACTTAAATGCTTCTACTGAGGTAGCATCTCTAATTGTTACCGGGAGGGCATTCCATAGTACTGGAGCCCGAATAGAAAACGCTCTATAGCCCGCAGACTTTTTTTGGGCTCTGGGAATCACTAATAAGCCGGAGTTCTTTGAACGCAGATTTCTTGCCGGGACATATGGTACAATGCAATCGACAAGATAGGACGGAGCTAGACCGTGTAGTATTTTATACGTAAGTAGTAAAACCTTAAAGTCACATCTTAAGTGCACAGGAAGCCAGTGCAGGTGAGCCAGTATAGGCGTAATATGATCAAACTTTCTTGTTCTTGTCAAAAGTCTAGCAGCCGCATTTTGTACCAACTGTAATTTTTTAATGCTAGACATAGGGAGACCCGAAAATAATACGTTACAGTAGTCGAGACGAGACGTAACAAACGCATGAATAATGATCTCAGCGTCGCTAGTGGATAAAATAGAACGAATTTTAGCGATATTACGGAGATGAAAGAAGGCCGTTTTAGTAACACTCTTAATGTGTGATTCAAAGGAGAGAGTTGGGTGGAAGATAATACCCAGATTCTTTACTGATTCGCCTTGTGTAATTGTTTGGTTGTCAAATGTTAAGGTGGTATTATTAAATAAATGTCGGTGTTTAGCAGGACCGATAATCAGCATTTCCGTTTTCTTGGCGTTGAGTTGCAAGAAGTTAGCGGACATCCATTGTTTAATTTCATTAAGACA
This sequence comes from Nerophis lumbriciformis, assembly GCF_033978685.3. Lineage (NCBI taxonomy): Eukaryota > Metazoa > Chordata > Actinopteri > Syngnathiformes > Syngnathidae > Nerophis > Nerophis lumbriciformis. The sequence continues at coordinate 1,916,487 of NC_084576.2, forward strand.
CGCCTCCAGCTGACTACAATCCGGCGTGTTGGTCAGCTTTCAAATCAAATCAAATCAACTTTATTTATAAAGCACATTTAGGGGCATGTAGAGTTGGGTGTCATCAGCATAACAGTGAAAGCTAACACCGTATTTGCGTATGATGTCGCCTAGCGGCAGCATGTAAATACTAAAGAGTGCAGGGCCAAGAACCGAACCCTGAGGAACTCCGCACGTTACCTTAACATAGTCCGAGGTCACATTATTATGGGAGACGCATTGCATCCTGTCAGTTTATATATCAATGATGAAATCTTAACATTGCAACACATGCCAATACGGCCGGGTTAGCTTACTAAAGTGCAATTTTAAATTTCGTGCCGAAATATCATGCTGAAAAAGTTTCGGTATGATGACGCCTGCGCGTGACGTCACGGATTGTAGAGGACATTTTGGGACAGCATGGTGACCAGCTATTAAGTCGTCTGTTTTCATCGCAAAATTAATTCCACAGTATTCTGGACATCTGTGTTGGCGAATCTTTTGCAATTTGTTCAATGAACAATGGAGACAGCAAAGAAGAAAGCTGTAGGTGGGAAGCGGTGTATTGCGGCCGACTGCAGCAACACAAACACGGCCGGTGTTTCATTGTTTACATTCCCGGGAGATGACAGTCAAGCTTTACCATTGGCCTGTGGGGAACTGGGACAACAGAGACTCTTACCAGGAGGACTTTGAGATGGATGCGCAGACACGGTACCGTGAGTACGCATGCAGCTGCGGCTTCCAAACATTTGATCGCTTGCCCGTACGTGCGTGCCGCTATGTGCATGTCACGTACGTAACTTTGGGGACTTTGGGGAAATATATGCGCTGTATGAACTTTGGGGAGGTGAACGGTACTTTGGGCTGTGGGATTGAGTGTGTTGTGCAGGTGTTTGAGTTGTATTGGCGGGTTATATGGACGGGAGGGGGGAGGTGTTTGTTATGCGGGATTAATTTGTGGCATATTAAATATAAGCCTGGTTGTGCTGTGGCTAATAGAGTATATATATGTCTTGTGTTTATTTACTGTTTTAGTCATTCCCAGCTGAATATCAGGTCCCACCCGCCTCTCACAGCATCTTCCCTATCTGAATCGCTCCCACTGCCCTCTAGTCCTTCACTCTCACTTTCCTCATCCACAAATTTTTCATCCTCGCTCAAATTAATGGGGACATTTTCGCTTTCTCGGTCCGAATTCGTCTCGCTGCTGGTGGCCATGATTGTAAACAATGTGCAGATGTGAGGAGCTCCACAACCTGTGACGTCACGCTACTCGTCTGCTACTTCCGGTACAGGCAAGGCTTTTTTATCAGCGACCAAAAGTTGCGATGTTCTCTACTAAATCCTTTCAGCAAAAATATGGCAATATCGCGAAATGATCAAGTATGACACATAGAATGGACCTGCTATCCCCGTTTAAATAAGAACATCGCATTTCAGTAGGCCTTTAAGCACTTGTTTCAGGTGGCTGAGTCTGCATTCATTTACCATCAAGTCGTTTTTGGCCTGGTTACTAAGCAGAGCTGATTTACTCCAAACCTTGTCGAACTGACTTCAACAAGTCTTCATTATTCTTGCGGTCTGATTGTTGTCCATGCTGCATCTAGGTTGGATTAGCAGTCTTCAGAGGATGTTAAGAGGTGCTAAATAGCGTAAGGAAGGACAAGCAACAGTCAATAAAACAATTGCCAGGTCCTGAAACGTGTACGTGATGGGAGAATAAATGCTGTCTAACAGTGAACCAATGAAAGCGCCTCAGAGATCAGTGTTTGGTCGACGTGCACTTTGAGTTTAGGATTTTGTACTCCAGGCTGGCAGATGACTAGAGTGACACACAGTGATTACAAAGTGTTGATTATTTGTGCCAACAGCAGTGGTCTTCAACTGATAGAAAGACGAAGCACGGATCCCATACTTATACAGGTAAAAGCCAGTAAATTAGAATATTTTGAAAAACTTGATTTATTTCAGTAATTGCATTCAAAAGGTGTAACTTGTACATTATATTTATTCATTGCACACAGACTGATGCATTCAAATGTTTATTTCATTTAATTTTGATGATTTGAAGTGGCAACAAATGAAAATCCAAAATTCCGTGTGTCACAAAATTAGAATATTACTTAAGGCTAATACAAAAAAGGGATTTTTAGAAATGTTGGCCAACTGAAAAGTATGAAAATGAAAAATATGAGCATGTACAATACTCAATACTTGGTTGGAGCTCCTTTTGCCTCAATTACTGCATTAATGCGGCGTGGCATGGAGTCGATGAGTTTCTGGCACTGCTCAGGTGTTATGAGAGCCCAGGTTGCTCTGATAGTGGCCTTCAACTCTTCTGCGTTTTTGGGTCTGGCATTCTGCATCTTCCTTTTCACAATACCCCACAGATTTTCTATGGGGCTAAGGTCAGGGGAGTTGGCGGGCCAATTTAGAACAGAAATACCATGGTCTGTAAACCAGGCACGGGTAGATTTTGCGCTGTGTGCAGGCGCCAAGTCCTGTTGGAACTTGAAATCTCCATCTCCATAGAGCAGGTCAGCAGCAGGAAGCATGAAGTGCTCTAAAACTTGCTGGTAGACGGCTGCGTTGACCCTGGATCTCAGGAAACAGAGTGGACCGACACCAGCAGATGACATGGCACCCCAAACCATCACCCAACCATGCAAATTTTGCATTTCCTTTGGAAATCGAGGTCCCAGAGTCTGGAGGAAGACAGGAGAGGCACAGGATCCACGTTGCCTGAAGTCTAGTGTAAAGTTTCCACCATCAGTGATGGTTTGGGGTGCCATGTCATCTGCTGGTGTCGGTCCACTCTGTTTCCTGAGATCCAGGGTCAACGCAGCCGTCTACCAGCAAGTTTTAGAGCACTTCATGCTTCCTGCTGCTGACCTGCTCTATGGAGATGGAGATTTCAAGTTCCAACAGGACTTGGCGCCTGCACACAGCGCAAAATCTACCCGTGCCTGGTTTACGGACCATGGTATTTCTGTTCTAAATTGGCCCGCCAACTCCCCTGACCTTAGCCCCATAGAAAATCTGTGGGGTATTGTGAAAAGGAAGATGCAGAATGCCAGACCCAAAAACGCAGAAGAGTTGAAGGCCACTATCAGAGCAACCTGGGCTCTCATAACACCTGAGCAGTGCCAGAAACTCATCGACTCCATGCCACGCCGCATTAACGCAGTAATTGAGGCAAAAGGAGCTCCAACCAAGTATTGAGTATTGTACATGCTCATATTTTTCATTTTCATACTTTTCAGTTGGCCAACATTTCTAAAAATCCCTTTTTTGTATTAGCCTTAAGTAATATTCTAATTTTGTGACACACGGAATTTTGGATTTTCATTTGTTGCCACTTCAAATCATCAAAATTAAATGAAATAAACATTTGAATGCATCAGTCTGTGTGCAATGAATAAATATAATGTACAAGTTACACCTTTTGAATGCAATTACTGAAATAAATCAAGTTTTTCAAAATATTCTAATTTACTGGCTTTTACCTGTATGTATATGTATATGTCCAGCTGTTTGCACAGAATTTCCAACAGGATGATCCTTTTTATTCCAGATTTTATTACACAATCACCTTCCCAAAAATGTAATATAGCCATTTTCGCTGCTATGAAAGAAATAAAAATGACTTAACTAAAACATAGAGCAATTCTTTAAAAAGCAGTGGAAATTGTTATCTGTGCACCCTAGAGACCTACTTGGCTGAGATCCGTGCAGGAGTCCCCCGCGCCCTTCCCCCGCAAGACCCTGGACGCTGTTCCTATACCTGACTGAGCACATTGTGATAAGAACTCCAGTTATCTTTGCCTCCAGCACTCTGCATCCCGCTGGGAGGACACTTCTTTCCAAGTAAGACACACTCGCCCAGCTTTCAGTCAAAATCGCAATAGTACATTTTCTTTTTTTGCCACACTAACTTTATAAAAAGGATGAGTGCACCGACATGGCATCAATTAAAGCAGGGGGGTCCTAACCACGGCATCTTCAATTTGCCCCGCGAACAAATTCAATTTCAATATGCATTTACATATTCCATGTAAATACCAAGGGGTCTGATAGGTGGCAATTCATTGCCATCTAGTGGATAATGTACGATTACTCACGCAAGTGACCATGATGTTTTCTATGACATTGTAGGCACATTGTTTACTTATATGACCCAATCCAAACAACCTTTCCTAATCATGGCGCAGAACCAACCAGAACAAAAACTCAACACACATGGTCACATATAACGCAACCTGCTCACTTCCATTTGTGAATATTATAAAAAAACAACAAACAAATTTCAAATCTACACCCATTTAAAATCTATTGCAAGGCATGATGGGAAAAAGAAAAACACTCCCTCTACACATATCCATGTTTGACTTTCAGCTGCTTAATATTTCTGATTGACTACAAAGCTTTAAAGTAAGTAAACAAGGTAGGAGTTGAACTTTCACATACTCTTTTATCTAATTATAGCAATTCATAATGATATATCCATTATATAATTACAATATGTAAACACACACACACACATATATATATATATATATATATATATATATATACATATATAAATATATACATACATATATATATATATATGTGTGTGTGTGTGTGTGTGTGTGTGTGTGTGTGTGTGTGTGTGTGTGTTTACATATTATAATTATATAATGAATATATCATTATATATGTATGTATATATATATATATATATATATATATATTTATATATATATATATATATATATATATATATATATATATATATATATATATATATATATATATATATATATTAGGGCTGTCAAAGTTAATGCGATAAATAACACGCTAACTATACATTTCAATATTGGCACTGATATTTTTAACGGGCAATTAATGCGAACACTTGGGGGGGAACTTAGCTGCAGTTTACTTGCTACTATTGAGCCACAAGCGAGCATACATGGATAAAGAAAAGAGGACATCATGGAAATATCAGGTTCAAAGCTATAACAAGTTGTTCTCCCGACAAGAAAGGACTATTTTTCGCCGTGAGAAGAGACAACATTCCTGAAGCAAACACCTGCTGCGCGCGTCGTTCTAGAGGTGGGTGGTGCTTCACGTCCGTGTTCTGATTACGGTTAAGGTGCAATGATAACATAACATTTAGATTGTTACTGTGACTGCTTTAGTAAGTAAGATGACATAAAAGCTCAACAGAAATGAAAGACGGTCGACAGGATGTCAAAAGGAGACTTTTTTAAAAATGTTATTGCAAACAGTCGATTTGACATCAATTACATGTCAAGACACTTTCTCTCACCAATCACACACTTTTCAGTCTTCAAAATAAAAGCGCTACAATATATATCCCTTTTAACTACATTTAGGGTTTCTCCTTAATGTACGGCTTCAAATTGATCGACACACCTAACAAAATAAAGTAATATAATGTATTGTTGCGTCCAGGAGAAAACACACAAAGGCTGACACTCTGTTTAGCTTTTATGGCCAGTTGTATGCTAACATCAGACCCACTAGATGTATACACACATAATATATATATATATATATATATATATATATATATATATATATATATATATATATATATATATATATATATATATATATATATATATATGTATATATATGTATATGTATATATATGTATATATATATATATATATATATATATATATATATATATATGTATATATATGTATATATATACATATATATGTATATATATGTATATATATATATATATATATATATATATATGTGTATATATACATATATATATATGTATATATATATATATATATATATATATATATATATATATATATATATATATATATATATATATATATATATATATATATATATATATATATATATATATATATACTTGCAGTGTGTACCGGTATATTGTAAATATTACATATTGTTATGTTATGACGATGTCTATTACTACAATATATATAGACTTGCATACATACATACATATATACAGTATATATATACATATATATATGTGTATGTATATATATATATATATATATATATATATATATATATATATATATATATATATATATATATATATATATATATATATGATAAGTTGATTGGCAACACTAAATTGGCCCTAGTGTGTGAATGTGAGTGTGAATGTTGTCCGTCTATCTGTGTTGGCCCTGCGATGAGGTGGCGACTTGTCCAGGGTGTACATCGCCTTCCGCCCGATTGTAGCGCCCCCGGGACCCCGAAGGAAATAAGCGGTAGAAAATGGATGGATGGATATATATATATGAATATATCTATTTATATATATATATATATATATATGAATATATGAATATATATATACAGAAGAAAAAATACACTTGGAGCTTAATTAATTATGGATCTATGCATGCAAATTTTAGCATTGTGTAAAGAGATAAGCAGGTTTTAGTTCACCTTTTAAGACCGCATTTATGCAAATGTGCAGCATCATTGTCTCTCACATCACATTTTGCTGACGTGTAGGTGCTAACGTTAACAGCTACCTTATTTTTGGTGTACACACTGGTTTATTATTATTTTTAGGTTGCATTTGTAAGAATAAGTCAAACTGTTTTGAGACACAGAATCCGGTAACCAGGAACTAAAAAAAAGACATAACTCGTTTTTTCAATATGTTTTTCCAGGCTCAAGACGGAAAACAGATAATGTTTCCCGACTTTTGGGCGTTATTTTTGGGTATTTATTTAATACACCATGTTTGTCCGAAAGCGGTTGCTTGTGGACTTGGGTTTGCATGTGCAGAACGTAGAAGAAGACAGGGGGACGAAGTGTGTCTGAATCAAGGCGAGGTTATGGAATGTCTTAGTTTTAACAAACAAACTGATAGCGTTTCTAGTTACTCTCGTTTTACTTCTCTCTTTGTCATTTTTATTTGGTGGATGCTTTTTGCTTGTACGTGTTTTCTCGTCCTTCCAGTTTGTACCTAAGGAGGGCCAAATGGGACAAAATACATTGTTAAATAATAGTTTCAATTAGTCATTAAGTAGTTATAATTGGATTTAAATACATTATTAAATGTGTCTTTAATCTATTTGATGTAAAACTACATTTATTGATTTAATTATTTCATGATTTATTTAGTTATGTCATGATTTAAGTATTTATTTCATGATGTAATTAATAATGACAGATTTAAGTAATATTTAAAAATATATTTATTTAATTTTCGTCACATTTGGCACTCCATATGTACCTTGCGATCCAAATTAATGCCGTTGTGGCTTGAGCAGCCCTTTGAGACATTTATAATTAAGGGCTGTATAAGTAAATTTTGATTGATTGATTGATTGAATGTGTTGAATCAGCTTTTTTGATACAACTATTTGTAACACGTGCTTATCGTTGGTGGCGTTTTTATATTTATCACAACTTTTGTATTTCATTATGGAGCCAACTGCAAAATACAGCTTTTAAAACGTTTTTTTTCCTCACAAATAAAATGCAGGTGAGCCATGAGGATGTTGCAATATTTTTGGATTTCTCAAAGTTTCAATGCTTCTCATATTTTTAAAACGTTTTATGTTCACATTGTTAATATGCTGTTTGTTCCACACAATGTCTGATAATAAAAGCATTTTAAAATAGCCAAATACTCTCCATTCAATTTATATCTTCCTAACTAGTGTTTGGAACTGTATTCAAAGAGTCAAAAGCAGGTATTTTGTATTTTTTTTATTTAAAAAAAGGCATATTGTTTGGGCCCTGCTGAAAACCACTTTAAACTATTGGAACAGCCATGTTTCACTGTTAAAGGCGTGTTAATTGATTTTATTCATTTTTTGTTTTGGGGAATAAATTGAGTATGCTTACCTTATAAGGGGTGTTGTTGATAAATATATTAATTACACATGCAGAAAAATCATCATTTGGAGACACTTTCTGACTGCTGGAATGATGAAAGGCCAATATTCAATCTCCTGATTATAGAAAGTAGCTAAATGTATGTTTTTTTTACTGGCGCGGAAAACCACGAGGAGAACATAAGATCGTGTGTTGGTGAGGATAAAGTAATTCTAAAGCGAAGTTAAGACACATTCTGGGAGTTAATCTTGGGCGGTGAGGAGATGCTGAGACGTTTTTGTAGTTGCTTTTCCATTTATCTCTTGAAGTCAAAGACTTGCTCGATGCACAGTGTGAAGTTAAACAAGAGCCCTGCTTCGCTCTCACGGGGGAAAGTGATGCATTAAGCTCATACACTCGACTCTGCAAGTACAAACCCCGTTTCCATATGAGTTGGGAAATTGTGTGAGATGTAAATATAAACGGAATACAATGATTTGCAAATCCTTTTCAACCCATATTCAATTGAATGCAGTACAAAGACAACATATTTGATGTTAAAACCGATAAACTCTCCTATTTCTGGGGCTGAGGTTGCTGAGGTAGTTAAAAAGCTCCTCGGTGGCAAGGCCCCGGGGGTGGATGAGATCCGCCCGGAGTTCCTTAAGGCTCTGGATGCTGTAGGGCTGTCTTGGTTGACAAGACTCTGCAGCATCGCGTGGACATCGGGGGCAGTACCTCTGGATTGGCAGACCGGGGTGGTGGTTCCTCTCTTTAAAAAGGGGAACCGGAGGGTGTGTTCTAACTATCGTGGGATCACACTCCTCAGCCTTCCCGGTAAGGTCTATTCAGGTGTACTGGAGAGGAGGCTACGCCGGATAGTCGAACCTCGGATTCAGGAGGAACAGTGTGGTTTTCGTCCTGGTCGTGGAACTGTGGACCAGCTCTATACTCTCGGCAGGGTCCTTGAGGGTGCATGGGAGTTTGCCCAACCAGTCTACATGTGCTTTGTGGACTTGGAGAAGGCATTCGACCGTGTCCCTCGGGAAGTCCTGTGGGGAGTGCTCAGAGAGTATGGGGTTTCGGACTGTCTGATTGTGGCGGTCCGCTCCCTGTATGATCAGTGTCAGAGCTTGGTTCGCATTGCCGGCAGTAAGTCGGACACGTTTCCGGTGAGGGTTGGACTCCGCCAAGGCTGCCCTTTGTCACCGATTCTGTTCATAACTTTTATGGACAGAATTTCTAGGCGCAGTCAAGGCGTTGAGGGGATCCGGTTTGGTGGCTGCAGGATTAGGTCTCTGCTTTTTGCAGATGATTTGGTCCTGATGGCTTCATCTGGCCAGGATCTTCAGCTCTCACTGGATCGGTTCGCAGCTGAGTGTGAAGCGACTGGGATGAGAATCAGCACCTCCAAGTCCGAGTCCATGGTTCTCGCCCGGAAAAGGGTGGAGTGCCATCTCCGGGTTGGGGAGGAGATCTTGCCCCAAGTGGAGGAGTTCAAGTACCTCGGAGTCTTGTTCACGAGTGAGGGAAGAGTGGATCGTGAGATCGACAGGCGGATCGGTGCGGCGTCTTCAGTAATGCGGACGCTGTATCGATCCGTTGTGGTGAAGAAGGAGCTGAGTCGGAAGGCAAAGCTCTCAATTTACCGGTCGATCTACGTTCCCATCCTCACCTATGGTCATGAGCTTTGGGTTATGACCGAAAGGACAAGATCACGGGTACAAGCGGCCGAAATGAGTTTCCTCCGCCGGGTGGCGGGGCTCTCCCTTAGAGATAGGGTGAGAAGCTCTGTCATCCGGGGGGAGCTCAAAGTAAAGCCGCTGCTCCTCCGCATCGAGAGGAGCCAGATGAGGTGGTTCGGGCATCTGGTCAGGATGCCACCCGAGCGCCTCCCTAGGGAGGTGTTTAGGGCATGTCCGACCGGTAGGAGGCCACGAGGAAGACCCAGGACACGTTGGGAAGACTATGTCTCCCGGCTGGCCTGGGAACGCCTCGGGATCCCCCGGGAGGAGCTGGACGAAGTGGCTGGGGAGAGGGAAGTCTGGGCTTCCCTGCTTAGGCTGCTGCCCCCGCGACCCGACCTCGGATAAGCGGAAGAAGATGGATGGATGGATGAACTTTTTTTTTTGCAAATAATCATTAACTTTAGAATTTGATGCCAGCAACACGTGACAAAGAAGTTGGGAAAGGTGGCAATAAATACTGATAAAGTTGAGGAATGCTAAACAAACACTTATTTGGAACATCTCACAGGTGAACAGGCAAATTGGGAACAGGTGGGTGCCATGATTGGGTATAAAAGTAGATTCCATGAAATGCTCAGTCATTCACAAACAAGGATGGGGCGAGGGTCACCACTTTGTCAACAAATGCGTGAGCAAATTGTTGAACAGTTTAAGAAAAACCTTTCTCAACCAGCTACTGCAAGGAATTTAGGGATTTCACCATCTACGGTCCGTAATAGCATCAAAGGGTTCAGAGAATCTGGAGAAATCACTGCACTTAAGCAGCTAAGCCCGTGACCTTCGATCCCTCAGGCTGTACTGCATCAACAAGCGACATAAGTGTGTAAAGGATATCACCACATGGGCTCAGGAACACTTCAGAAACCCACTGTCAGTAACTACAGTTGGTCGCTACATCTGTAAGTGCGAGTTAAAACTCTCCTATGCAAGGCGAAAACCGTTTATCAACAATTCCCAGAAACGCCGTCGGCTTCGCTGGGCCTGAGCTCATCTAAGATGGACTGATACAAAGTGGAAAAATGTTCTGTGGTCTGACGAGTCCACATTTCAAATATTTTTTGGAAACTGTGGACGTCGTGTCCTCCGGACCAAAGAGGAAAAGAACCATCCGGATTGTTATAGGCGCAAAGTTGAAAAGCCAGCATCTGTGATGGTATGGGGGTGTATTAGTGCCCAAGACATGGGTAACTTACACATCTGTGAAGGCGCCATTAATGCTGAAAGGTACATACAGGTTTTGGAGCAACATATGTTGCCATCCAAGCAACGTTACCATGGACGCCCCTGCTTATTTCAGCAAGACAATGCCAAGCCACGTGTTACATCTACGTGGCTTCATAGTAAACGAGTGTGGGTACTATACTGGCCTGCCTGTAGTCCAGACCTGTCTCCCATTGAAAATGTGTGGCGCATTATGAAGCCTAAAATACCACAACGGAGACCCCCGGACTGTTGAACAACTTAAGCTGTACATCAAGCAAGAATGGGAAAGAATTCCACCTGAGAAGCTTCAAAAATGTGTCTCCTCAGTTCCCAAACGTTTACTGAGTGTTGTTAAAAGGAAAGGCCATGTAACACAGTGGTGAACATGCCCTTTCCCAACTACTTTGGCACGTGTTGCAGCCATGAAATTCAAAGGTAGTTATTATTTGCAAAAAAAAAAAAAAGTTAATGAGTTTGAACATCAAATATGTTGTCTTTGTAGTGCATTCAATTGAATATGGGTTGAAAAGGATTTGCAAATCATTGTATTCCATTTATACTTACATCTAACACAATTTCCCAACTCATATGGAAACGGGGTTTGTATTTGGAAGGCGAGATTTTTTACCTTTTGCATTTAAATATCTAACATTCAAGTGTAAATAATTTAAGAGGTTTTGCAAAAAAATAGGAATTAAAGCTGTATGTCCATTTTCAACCCATCCACAAACTACTGCGTCGACTAGGTGATGGAAAATAGGTATAAAAATGGGACCCATTACCTCCCTGCTTGGCACTCAGCATCAAGGTTTGGAATTGGGGGTTAAATCACCAAAAATGATTTCCGGGCGTGGCCACTGCTGCTGCCCACTGCTCCCCTCACCTCCCAGGGGGTGAACAAGGGGATGGGTCAAATGCAGAGGACACATTTCACCACACCTAGTGTGTGTGTGACAATCATTGGTACTTTAACTTAACTTTAGTTTTTAACTTCAACCTTTGATATACCATAAATATAACAGCAATTCTTGGTGGGTGTTTTCTCATCACTGCAAACTCTAAACAACTGAAACTACAGGTAAAAGCCAGTAAATTAGAATATTTTGAAAAACTTGATTTATTTCAGTAATTGCATTCAAAAGGTGTAACTTGTACATTATATTTATTCATTGCACACAGACTGATGCATTCAAATGTTTATTTCATTTAATTTTGATGATTTGAAGTGGCAACAAATGAAAATCCAAAATTCCGTGTGTCACAAAATTAGAATATTACTTAAGGCTAATACAAAAAAAGGATTTTTAGAAATGTTGGCCAACTGAAAAGTATGAAAATGAAAAATATGAGCATGTACAATACTCAATACTTGGTTGGAGCTCCTTTTGCCTCAATTACTGCGTTAATGCGGCGTGGCATGGAGTCGATGAGTTTCTGGCACTGCTCAGGTGTTATGAGAGCCCAGGTTGCTCTGATAGTGGCCTTCAACTCTTCTGCGTTTTTGGGTCTGGCATTCTGCATCTTCCTTTTCACAATACCCCACAGATTTTCTATGGGGCTAAGGTCAGGGGAGTTGGCGGGCCAATTTAGAACAGAAATACCATGGTCCGTAAACCAGGCACGGGTAGATTTTGCGCTGTGTGCAGGCGCCAAGTCCTGTTGGAACTTGAAATCTCCATCTCCATAGAGCAGGTCAGCAGCAGGAAGCATGAAGTGCTCTAAAACTTGCTGGTAGACGGCTGCGTTGACCCTGGATCTCAGGAAACAGAGTGGACCGACACCAGCAGATGACATGGCACCCCAAACCATCACCCAACCATGCAAATTTTGCATTTCCTTTGGAAATCGAGGTCCCAGAGTCTGGAGGAAGACAGGAGAGGCACAGGATCCACGTTGCCTGAAGTCTAGTGTAAAGTTTCCATCATCAGTGATGGTTTGGGGTGCCATGTCATCTGCTGGTGTCGGTCCACTCTGTTTCCTGAGATCCAGGGTCAACGGAGCCGTCTACCAGCAAGTTTTAGAGCACTTCATGCTTCCTGCTGCTGACCTGCTCTATGGAGATGGAGATTTCAAGTTCCAACAGGACTTGGCGCCTGCACACAGCGCAAAATCTACCCGTGCCTGGTTTACAGACCATGGTATTTCTGTTCTAAATTGGCCCGCCAACTCCCCTGACCTTAGCCCCATAGAAAATCTGTGGGGTATTGTGAAAAGGAAGATGCAGAATGCCAGACCCAAAAACACAGAAGAGTTGAAGGCCACTATCAGAGCAACCTGGGCTCTCATAACACCTGAGCAGTGCCAGAAACTCATCGACTCCATGCCACGCCGCATTAACGCAGTAATTGAGGCAAAAGGAGCTCCAACCAAGTATTGAGTATTGTACATGCTCATATTTTTCATTTTCATACTTTTCAGTTGGCCAACATTTCTAAAAATCCCTTTTTTGTATTAGCCTTAAGTAATATTCTAATTTTGTGACACACGGAATTTTGGATTTTCATTTGTTGCCACTTCAAATCATCAAAATTAAATGAAATAAACATTTGAATGCATCAGTCTGTGTGCAATGAATAAATATAATGTACAAGTTACACCTTTTGAATGCAATTACTGAAATAAATCAAGTTTTTCAAAATATTCTAATTTACTGGCTTTTACCTGTATAATATTAACATATTGTTCATAAGGGGTCACGGGCAAGCTGGAGCACTTGCAGAGCCAAACTGGGCTATCAAGAACGCCACAAACTATGGTATCCATCATCTTGTCCTATTTAGGACAAAATGTCATTGCCGAAAGACAATAGGTCCAATTTTTTTGTACCTCAACAGTTGTGATGTATTGAAAGAGTGAGCGTGTTTCAAAAACTTTCCAATTGGTACGTGAACAGATGGAAAGGATGTGCCCCAAATAAATATTTATGCAACTATGGGGCATGCTGCCAAACATCTAATTGCGCGTTAAGAAGCCACAATTCAGATGTTCCGACAAGAAATACCCTAAACTTGAAAAATATTGTAAAAATTGATGTTTCTACATTTGTTGTGGTTGTTCTATTTTATGTTATGCTTAAGTGTACTAAGTTCACAGGGGGGACGGGGTGGCGCAGATGGGAGAGTGGCTGTGTCAGCACCCTGAGGGTTCCTGGTTCAATCCCCATCTTCTAAAATCCTACTCACATCCGTTGTGTCCTTGAGCAAGACACTTCACCCTTGCTCCTGATGGGTCCTGGTTAGCGCCTTGCATGGCAGCTCCTGTCATCAGTGTGTGAATGTGTGTGTGAATGGGTGAATGTGGAAATAGTGTCAAAGCGCTTTGAGTTCCTTAAAAAGGTAAACAAGCGCTACACAAGTACAATCCGTAACCCACATTGGTTAAGTTTGTAGTTATGTGGCCTTGATTTTGGCCATTCTGATAGTTGCTTTGATTTTACTATAATATTTTATATTTGAATGTTGATAAATGAATGTGTTGTGGCAGTTGCGGGTGTCACCGGCGGCTTGAGGAAAACACTGGGATGCTTTTCCAAACATGTCTTTAATGGTGAACTGCCAACATGAGAATGCTAAACAGGAAGTGCTTACATTTTTTATGATTTTGTAAATACACTGAGACAAAGTCTACGTTCATTGTGTTCTTCATGGTGATTTTTGAAACTGCACCAATTTTTCAGAATTTTCAACAAACTTGAAGTGTTTTGCCAAGAGGATTATTTGTAATGTGTACATTTTCAGAATGTGCTTGTTCTATTTTTGGCTAAAGTAAGACAAAGATAATGATTTTGAAGTTGTCTTTATTTTTAAGGTATTATGCCATGAATTTACCAGTTTGGCCCCTGAGCTAAAATGAGTTTGACACCCACGGCTTAGACACTAGGCCCGGGTCGATATCCGATAAGTCAATTAACCAAACGATAAATGAAAATTAAGTCGGTAATTTTTCCGATGTCGATAACCACCGCTTTTCTGCATCGGTTTCAGTAACTGTGTGTGTTTGCGCCATAGTCGAATGAAAATAAGGGTGTGAATCATCTTGTAATCCTGTGGATGTCCGCTAACTTCTTGCAACTCAACGCCAAGAAAACGGAAATGCTGATTATCGGTCCTGCTAAACACCGACATTTATTTAATAATACCACCTTAACATTTGACAACCAAACAATTACACAAGGCGAATCAGTAAAGAATCTGGGTATTATCTTCCACCCAACTCTCTCGTTTGAGTCACACATTAAGAGTGTTACTAAAACGGCCTTCTTTCATCTCCGTAATATCGCTAAAATTCGTTCTATTTTATCCACTAGTGACGCTGAGATCATTATTCATGCGTTCGTTACGTCTCGTCTCGACTACTGTAACGTATTATTTTCGGGTCTCCCTATGTCTAGCATTAAAAAATTACAGTTGGTACAAAATGCGGCTGCTAGACTTTTGACAAGAACAAGAAAGTTTGATCATATTACGCCTATACTGGCTCACCTGCACTGGCTTCCTGTGCACTTAAGATGTGACTTTAAGGTTTTACTACTTACGTATAAAATACTACACGGTCTAGCTCCGTCCTATCTTGTCGATTGCATTGTACCATATGTCCCGGCAAGAAATCTGCGTTCAAAGAACTCCGGCTTATTAGTGATTCCCAGAGCCCAAAAAAAGTCTGCGGGCTATAGAGCGTTTTCTATTGGGGCTCCAGTACTATGGAATGCCCTCCCGGTAACAATTGGAGATGCTACCTCAGTAGAAGCATTTAAGTCCCATCTTAAAACTCATTTGTATACTCTAGCCTTTAAATAGCCCCCCTGTTAGACCAGTTGATCTGCCGTTTCTTTTCTTTTCTCCTCTGCTCCCCTTTTCCTTGAGGGGGGGGGGGGCACAGGTCCGGTGGCCATGGATGAAGTGCTGGCTGTCCAGAGTCGGGACCCGGGGTGGACCGCTCGCCTGTGCATCGGCTGGGAACATCTCTGCGCTGCTGACCCGTCTCCGCTCGGGATGGTGTCCTGCTGGCCCCACTATGGACTGGACTCTTACTATTATGTTGGATCCACTATGGACTGGACTCTCACAATATTATGTCAGACCCACTCGACATCCATTGCTTTCGGTCTCCCCTAGAGGGGGGGGGGGGGTTACCCACATATGCGGTCCTCTCCAAGGTTTCTCATAGTCATTCACATCGACGTCCCACTGGGGTGAGTTTTTCCTTGCCCGTATGTGGGCTTTGTACCGAGGATGTCGTTGTGGCTTGTGCAGCCCTTTGAGACACTTGTGATTTAGGGCTATATAAATAAAGATTGATTGATTGATTGATTGTA
Source organism: Nerophis lumbriciformis (assembly GCF_033978685.3). Classification (NCBI taxonomy): domain Eukaryota; kingdom Metazoa; phylum Chordata; class Actinopteri; order Syngnathiformes; family Syngnathidae; genus Nerophis; species Nerophis lumbriciformis. The sequence goes on from NC_084576.2 coordinate 1,932,621, forward strand.
ATCATTAAAAGTATTTGTCTTTGTGTGGAGAGGCAGCGTCACTAGCATCACACAGTGCAACAAGTTAGCCCATGATAAAAACAGTAGCGAACATGAATAAACAAAATGACCGCAAAACCAAACACCACCGCACCAGTGTGGGAATATTTCAGTTTTTAACCTTTGGAACAAGATGAGGCTTCTAACACAGAGGAGCCAGTTTGCCAAATTAGCGCGAGAATGGTGCCAACAAAAAAATCAAATGCCCACTTAAAGCACAACCACGCGACTCAGTACTTCCAACTGGTAATAGACGTGCATATAAAGATGCAGAGCCTTTGTCTCGACAGTCCGCACTCACTGAGGCGTTTGATGGACAAGGTCAGTGGCAACCAAACAGTGCAAAATGGTGTGCGCTCACAGAGTGTGGTTCAAATCACTACAAAGACATGCTGCCCTTTCATTCTGTTACAAAACTAGCATTTCGAAAAACACGGCAACCATTTGACAGACATTTTTCATGTTGTCATTTCATGTTGGTTGCATTACCTGTTAATACATCTGCTCATAGTGTCATGTTTGTTAAGCTGCACTTTTTAAAAAAAATTCCTAACTTTATATTTTCAGTTAAGTAATGTACAACTTTACCTTTACTTACATGCTCAATATTCAATCAAATCAAATCAAATCAACTTTATTTATAGAGCACATTTAAAATTTACCACAGGGGTAGCCAAAGTGCTGTACAATGAGCAGGTTAAAAGATAAAACGAGTACCGAGCAAACACAACACAACACAAACAGAACACGATAAAAAATAAATAATTAAAATAGAATTAATAAAAACATAAAAACATAAAAACAGGATCACAGCAGGTGTATTATGGGGCGCCATTGCAGGATGGATATCACTCAGTGTTAAAAGCCATGGAATAAAAGTATGTTTTTAAGAGAGATTTAAAAACAGGAAGAGAGGAGGCTTGTCTAACACTCAGGGGTAGGTCGTTCCAGAGCTTGGGAGCAGCAACGGCGAAAGCTCTGTCACCTCTAAGCTTCAGCCTTGTGTCAGGGACCGTCAACAGCAGCTGATCGGCTGATCTTAAGGATCGGGTGGGGCAGTAAGGCTGAAGGAGGTCGGAGAGATAGGTTGGCGCGAGGTTGTTTAGACATTTAAAAACAAATAAAAGGAGTTTAAAATGTATTCGGTAACGCACAGGGAGCCAGTGAAGGGACGCTAAAATAGGGGTGATGTGCTCACGTCTGCGGGTCTGTGTTAGCAGACGAGCAGCAGAGTTCTGCACGAGCTGCAGGCGGGCGAGGGAGGCCTGGCTAATGCCAACATACAGGGCATTACAATAATCAAGACGAGTCGAGATAAAAGCGTGGATTAATTTCTCAAGATCATGTCTTGATAGAAGCGGTTTCACTTTCGCTATTTGGCGTAATTGATAAAAGCTTTTTTGAACGACGCTGCTGATTTGTTTTTCGAATTTAAAATCTGAGTCGAACTTTACCCCCAGGTTTGTGACAGAGTCGCTGAGATACGGGGTCAGAGTGCCGAGGTCAACGTTGGGGGAGGGAGAGCGACTTGGACCGAACAACATAACTTCTGTTTTATCTTCATTTAGGCTCAGGAAGTTAGCTGAAAGCCAGACTTTGATGTCGTGCAGGCAGTCAATAAGACGTTGAACCGTGTTATTTTGTGCCATGGGAAAATAAATCTGGCAATCATCGGCATAAAAATGAAATGCAATACTGTACTTCCTAAAAATAGAACCAAGGGGGAGAAGGTAAAGCGCAAATAAAATTGGGGCAAGGATTGAGCCCTGGGGGACCCCATGTGGTAAAGGAGCTGTGGACGACATAAAACTGTCTACTTTTACACAAAAACTCCTGTCGGTTAGGTACGACCGGAACCAGTTGAGGGCGACGCCCTTAATGCCCACACAGTTCTCAAGACGAGTGATTAAGGTGGCGTGGTCGACGTGTCGAACGCAGCAGACAGATCTAAAAGCACCAGGACAACATATTTACCAGAATCAGTGGACAGGAGGATATCGTTAAAAACTTTTAGAAGCGCTGACTCTGTGCTGTGGAGGGCTTTAAAACCGGACTGGAACAGCTCAGTGATACCATTATCCTCTAAGAAGGGCAACAACTGACTGTAGACAACCTTCTCTAATATTTTGGAAATGTATGGAAGATTAGAGATAGGTCTGAAGTTAGAGAGGAGAGAGGGGTCGAGGCTGGGTTTTTTAAGTAGAGGTGGTACCACTGCATGTTTAAACTCTACTGGAACTATTCCAGAAGAGAGGCTACTATTGATAATGTTAAGGACACTTGATCCAATAGTAGCAAGTACCTCCTTAAACAGGCGAGGTGGGAGGGCATCTGCAGGAGAACCAGAGGGCTTCATATGACTAACTGTGTCACTTCAAAAAGAAAAGGACACCGGCTCAAACTGATGGAAAACAGAAGAGAAATGCAGGGGAACAGAAGGGTCATATGAAGGCTGAGATAGACTGGCTCTAGTTGACACAATTTTGTCAGTGAAAAAAATGGAGACAATTTTCACAGAATCAATCAATCAATCAATCAATCAATCAAAGTTTATTTATATAGCCCTTAATCACAAGTGTCTCAAAGGGCTGCACAAGCCACAACGACATCCGCGGCTCAGATTCCCCCTTATATCCCCTTAGACAAGTCAGCAGTGCAGAGACGTCCCCAACTTATGCAATGATGAGTGGTCCACCCCGGGTCCTGACTTTGAACAGCTAGCGCCTCATCTGTGGTCACCTAATAACCTCTCCACGCAGGAGAGGGGGGCAGAGCAGAAAAGAGACGGCAGATCAACTGGTCTAAAAGGGGGGCTATTTAAAGGCTAGAGTATACAAATGAGTTTTAAGATGGGACTTAAATGTTTCTACTGAGGTAGCATCTCTAACTGTTACCGGGAGGACATTCCATAGTACTGGAGCCCCAATAGAAAACGCTCTATAGCCCGCAGACTTTTGTTGGGCTCTGGGAATCACTATTAAGCCAGAGTTCTTTGAACGCAGATTTCTTGCCGGGACATATGGTACAATACAATCAGCAAGATAGGTTGGAGCTAGACCGTGTAGTATTTTATACATAAGTAGTAAAACCTTAAAGTCACGTCTTAAGTGCACAGGAAGCCAGTGCAGGTGAGCCAGTATAGGTATATTTGAAACGTTCTTGTTTACAAGAAGTGCAATTTTGTTTGTCAAGACTTTATTTCGCCATTGTATTTATTGTTTGGGTTGTGTATATTTGAGGCCCCCACACCCTTCTAACAGAGACATAATCTATTTTATTGCTTTTGGTTTTGATTTTTATTCAAGTAAAACGTTTTCTAAAAGACTATATATATATATTTTGCTATTTGTTTGTCTAATTTAACTTTGAGAATTAAGTTTACATTCCAATTACAAAGTTAAAATATTCAAGTAAAACAAGTTAATTGTATTTGATACAATATACTACAAACCCCGTTTCCATATGAGTTGGGAAATTGTGTTAGATGTAAATTAAATGGAATACAATGATTTGCAAATCCTTTTCAACCCATATTCAATTGAATGCACTACAAAGACAACATATTTGATGTTCAAAGTCATAAACTTTTTTTATTTTTTGCAAATAATATTTAACTTAATTTCATGGCTGCAACACGTGCCAAAGTAGTTTGGAAAGGGCATGTTCACCACTGTGTTACATGGCCTTTCCTTTTAACAACACTCAGTAAACGTTTGGGAACTGAGGAGACACATTTTTTAAGCTTCTCAGGTGGAATTCTTTCCCATTCTTGCTTGATGTACAGCTTAAGTTGTTCAACAGTCCGGGGGTCTCCGTTGTGCTATTTTAGGCTTCATAATGCGCCACACATTTTCAATGGGAGACAGGTCTGGACTACAGGCAGGCCAGTCTAGTACCCGCACTCTTTTATTATGAAGCCACGTTGATGTAACACGTGGCTTGGCATTGTCTTGCTGAAATAAGCAGGGGCGTCCATGGTAACGTTGCTTGGATGGCAACATATGTTGCTCCAAAACCTGTATGTACCTTTCAGCATTAATGGCGCGCGCCTTCACAGATGTGTAAGTTCCCCATGTGTTGGGCACGAATACACCCCCATACCATCACAGATGCTGGCGTTTCAACTTTGCGCCGATAACAATCCAGATGGTTCTTTTCCTCTTTGATCCGGAGGACACGACGTCCACAGTTTCCAAAAACAATTTGAAATGTGGACTCGTCAGACCACAGAACACTTTTCCACTTTGAATCAGTCCATCTTAGAGGAGGTCAGGCCCAGCGAAGCCGACGGCGTTTCTGGGTGTTGTTGATAAACGGTTTTCGCCTTGCAGAGGAGAGTTTTAACTTGCACTTACAGATGTAGCGACCAACTGTAGTTACTGACAGTGGGGTTTTGAAGTGTTCTTGAGCCCATGTGGTGATATCCTTTACACACTGATGTCGCTTGTTGATGCAGTATAGCCTGAGTGATCGATGGTCACAGGCTTAACTGCTTAAGTGCAGTGATTTCTCCAGATTCTCTGAACCCTTTGATGCTATTACGGACCGTAGATGGTGACATCCCTAAATTCCTTGCAATAGCTGGTTGAGAAAGGTTTTTCTTAAACTGTTCAACAATTTGCTCACATTTTTGTTGAAAAAGTGGTGACCCTCGCCCCATCCTTGTTTGTGAATAACTGAGCATTTCATGGAATCTACTTTTATACCCAATCATGGCACCCACCTGTTCCCAATTTGCCTGTTCACCTGTGGGATGTTCCAAATAAGTGTTTGATGAGCATTCCTCAACTTTATCAGTATTTATTGACACCTTTCCCAACTTCTTTGTCACGTGTTGCTGGCATCAAATTCTAAAGTTAATGATTATTTGCAAGAAAAAAAAACTTTTATCAGTTTGAACATCAAATATGTTGTCTTTGTAGCATATTCAACTGAATATGGGTTGAAAATGATTTGCAAATCATTGTATTCCATTTATATTTACATCCAACACAATTTCCCAACTCATATGGAAACAGGGTTTGTACATCAGTAGTTAATTTCTCTAAATATTATTGACAATAATATAATTTATCGGCTATACTTTGGAGGTCAAGTAACAAATGTTTATCAGCCCAGGCCTATTAAAGACACTCTTTCATTGTTAGGCAAGGAAATACAGTACCGGGTTATAAACCTAGTGGTGTTCAAAGTCTGATCCTGGAGCCATTGGTTGAATGCAGCTACCTATTAGGACGGTATGGTGCAGTGGGTAGAATGTAGCTTACCACCACCATTTGTGAATGTGGAGTGAAAGAATGATGGCTCCTCACTTCTCTGTGAGTGCTTTGAGTGTCTAGTGTATAGAAAAGTGCTATATAAATGTAATCCATTATTAATATCATAAAACTACATCTGTGTAAACGGCCTCCCTTTATGGATGCATGAATATTATGTTCTAAATAGTTTGTGAGAAGTGCACCTTAGTGAAACCATTGTTGATGCTTCATTATTTTGGATCTCCATGGCCATCAAAAGCTTAAATATCAAAGATGTGTTGGACATTTGCCAAAAAAGATACAGATATGTTGTCGGGTCTGGGAGACGGCGCAGACGGAGGAAGGAGAGGAAGCAGAAGCGTGGCCGCAGGTCCGGCGTCTTGCTCAGGCTTAGGAAACAACCCCACAAGCCACCTCTACCGAGCCTGTTCCTCTCTAATGCCAGATCCCTTGTACAGAAGATGGACGACCTGGAGTTACAACTTGCTGGAAACCGCTATGTTCGAGACTGTTGTGCTATGCTTATCACCGAAACCTGGCTTCACCCGGAAATACCCGATGCTAGCATGCAGCTAGCCGGACGCACTCTGCTCTGCCGGGACAGAACTAAGGACTCCGGTAAGAGCAGAGGAGGGGGGCTCTGTATCTACGTGCATGAGAACTGGTGCAACAACGGGACAATCACTGAACAGCACTGTTGCCCGGACGTGGAGTACATGTCTGTTAGATGTCGGCCTTTTTTTCTCCCGAGAGAGCTGTCTGTTGTTATCATCACGGCTGTGTATATTCCACCGGACGCCAAAGTAAACACAGCGCTCTCTCTTCTGCTGAACACCGTCAACGAACAGCAGCGGGCCCACCCCGACGGTGTTCATATCATAGCAGGGGATTTTAATAAGGCCAATCTGAAGACTGTACTCCCTAAGTTCTACCAGCACGTGAAGTGTTCTACAAGGGGCAAGAACACCCTGGACCACGTGTATACCAACATAAAGCACGCGTACAGAGCTACACCCCTCACCCAGCTTGGACAGTCAGACCATCTTTCCCTCCTGCTCTCTCCTACCTACACCCCCATCAGACGCCAGGCCAGGCCTATCACAAAGACTGTTATGACCTGGCCTGACGATGCACTCCCCAAACTTCAGGACTGCTTCCAACACACAGACTGGGACCTCTTCCAACAACAGGAGCTGGAGACAGCCACAGGAACGGTGCTGGACTACATAAAGTTCTGCATCGGGAATGTGACTGTGGAAAAAACCATCCGGGTTTACCCCAACAAGAAACCCTGGATGACCAGCCAGGTCCGCACACTCCTCAGGGCCCGCGACGCAGCCTTCAGGTCAGGGGACAGGGCACTGTACAGTGTTGCTAGAGCCGACCTGAAGAGAGGGATTAAAAAAGCAAAGGCGGACTACAGGAGGTGCATAGAGTCCCATCTGTCCAGCAAAAACTCACGGGAGGTGTGGCGGGGCATTCATGACATCACGAACTTCAGAGGCTGCAATATGACAACTGCGGATCAGAGTGCGACACTGGCAGAGGAGCTTAACTGTTTCTTTGCCCGTTTCAAAACCCCCCAGCGACACTCATCTGCTCCAGCCCTGCCCCCGCGCCCGCCCCCACCGGGCTCCGGCACCACTCCACTCACTGTACAGGAGCACAGTGTCAGACGAGTGCTCCTGGCTGTGAACCCCAGGAAGGCTACCGGACCAGACGGAGTACCTGGAAAGGTGCTCAGGACGTGCGCCCACCAGCTCGCTCCCCCCCTCACCAGGATCTTCAACCTCTCCCTGGCTCAGGCAGTCATCCCATCCTGCCTGAAGTCATCTACAATAATCCCGGTGCCGAAGAAGTCTCCCATCACCAGCCTGAATGATTACAGACAAGTGGCCCTCACTCCGATAATCATGAAGTGCTTCGAGCGACTTGTTCTCCAGCACATCAAGGACCATATCCCTCCAGACTTCGACCCCCACCAGTTCGCATACCGGGCGAACAGGTCCACAGAGGACGCCATCGCTGTTGCTCTCCACTCTGCTCTGAACCACCTGGAGCAGCAGCAGAGCTACGTCCGGATGCTCTCTGTGGACTATAGCTCTGCCTTCAATACAATAATCCCGGACAGACTCTGCAATAAACTGGACACTCTTGGCCTCCCCCCTCTCACAAACGCCTGGATAAGGGACTTCCTAACGGACCGACCCCAGAATGTGAGACTTGGCCTGCACCTCTCATCCTCCCGCACGCTGAGCATCGGCTCCCCACAGGGCTGTGTGCTGAGCCCCCTCCTCTACTGCCTTTACACCCATGACTGCAGTCCGGCCCACAGTGACAACCATACCGTCAAGTTTGCCGACGATACCACAGTGGTCGGGCTCATCTCCAGGGGTGACGAGGCTGCCTACAGAGAGGAGGTCCTGAAGCTGACGGCCTGGTCTTCGGAGAACAACCTCGCTCTCAACACCAGCAAGACCAGAGAGATCATCGTCGACTTCAGGAGGAGCAGCACCGACCCTGCCCCACTCTACATCAACGGCGAGCGTGTAGAGAGGGTCCACACCTTCAGGTACCTTGGAGTCCACATCTCTAATGACTTCTCCTGGACAGTCAACACCACATCAATCATCAAGAAGGCTCAGCAGCGGCTACACTTCCTTAGAGTCCTCGGGAAGTACAACCTGAAGCCTGACCTGCTGCTGACCTTCTACCGCTCGTCCATCGAGAGCCTGCTGACCTACTGTATTACGGTATGGTACGGCAGCTGCACTGCAGCAGACAGGGAGAGGCTGCAAAGAGTGGTCAAGACGGCTCAGAAGATCATCGGCCGCCCTCTCCCCTCTCTGACGGACATCTACACCTCCCGCTGCCTCAACAGAGCCAGTGCCATCATCAAGGACGGCACCCACCCTGGCTCTGACCTGTTCCACCTGCTGCCCTCTGGGAAGCGCTACAGGTGCATTAAAACCAAAACAAACAGGCTAAAGAACAGCTTCTTCCCCAGGGCCATAACCATCCTGAACGGACTGCCCCATTGTCCCTCATAACTGCCTTCTCTTCGGTGCAATAACCCATTCCACCAACAACCCTGTTTTTGTTTTGTTTTTTCATGTATATATTCATTTCACACCATATTCATTGCACTTCTACATTTTTTAAATGTTTATATATTTGCACATTGTTTTTCTAGCATGCACACATCGCACTGTATGGAATGGCCTCAATCTCGTTACCTTGCGTAATGACAATAAAGCTGATTCTGATTCTGATTCTGATTCTAGAGGTAGTATATAATGAGCAAATAAAGCTCAACCTTAGAGGCCTACTGAAACCCACTACTACCGACCACGCAGTCTGATAGTTTATATATCAATGATGAAATCTTAACATTGCAACACATGCCAATACGGCCGGCTTAGCTTACTAAAGTGCAATTTTAAATTTTGCGCAAAATATCCTGCTGAAAACGTCTCGGTATGATGACGTCAGCACATGACGTCGCGGATTGTAGAGGACATTTTGGGACAGCATGGTGGCCAGCGATTAAGTCGTCTGTTTTCATTGCAAAATTCCACAGTATTCTGGACATCTGTGTTGGTGAATCTTTTGCAATTTGTTCAATGAACAATGGAGACAGCAAAGAAGAAAGCTGTAGGTGGGAAGCGGTGTATTGCGGGCGGCTGCAGCAACACAAACACAGCTGGTGTTTCATTGGTTACATTCCAGAAAGATGACAGTCAAGCTTTACCATTGGCCTGAGGAGAACTGGGACAACAGGGACTCTTACCAGGAGGACTTTGAGTTGGATGCGCAGACGTGAGTACGCATGCAGCTGCGGCTTACAAACATTTGATCGCTTGCCCGTACGTGCGTGCCGCTATGTGCATGTCACATACGTAAATTTGGGGACTTTGGGGAAATATATGTGCTGTATGAACTTTGGGGAGGTCAACGGTACTTTGGGCTGTGGGATTGAGTGTGTTGTGCAGGTGTTTGAGTTGTATTGGCGGGTTATATGGACGGGAGGGGGGATGTGTTTGTTATGCGGGATTAATTTGTGGCATATTAAATATAAGCCTGGTTGTGTTGTGGCTAATAGAGTATATATATGTCTTGTGTTTATTTACTGTTTTAGTCATTCCCAGCTGAATATCAGGTCCCACCCGCCTCTCACAGCATCTTCCCTATCTGAATCGCTCCCACTGCCCTCTAGTCCTTCACTCTCACTTTCCTCATCCACAAATCTTTCATTCTCGCTCAAATTAATGGGGAAATCGTCGCTTTCTCGGTCCGAATCGCTCTCGCTGCTGGTGGCCATGATTGTAAACAATGTGCAGATGTGAGGAGCTCCACAACCTGTGACGTCACGCTACTCGTCTGCTACTTCCTGTACAGGCAAGGCTTTTTTATCAGCGGCCAAAAGTTGCGAACTTTATCGTCGATGTTCTCTACTAAATCCTTTCAGCAAAAATATGGCAATATCGTGAAATGATCAAGTATGACACATAGAATGGACCTGCTATCCCCGTTTAAAAAAGAAAATTGCATTTCAGTGGGCCTTTAATGCCACCAGGGAACGAGTTGGCTACCTTAGTCACAGTGCATCTGTAAAATAATCAAAGCTCTTCTCTTTTTCTACATTTTGTTATGTTATAGCCTTATTCCAACATGGAATGAATTCATTTGTGTCCTCAAAATTCTACACACAACACCCCCAATGACGATGTGACAAGTTTTGTTTAAAATGTTTTTATCAAAAATAAAAAATGTTTACATAAAACTTCCTGTGCACTTAAGATGCGACTTTAAGGTTTTACTACTTACGTATAAAATACTACACGGTCTAGCTCCGTCCTATCTTGTCGATTGCATTGTACCATATGTCCCGGCAAGAAATCTGCGTTCAAAGAACTCCGGCTTATTAGTGATTCCCAGAGCCCAAAAAAAGTCTGCGGGCTATAGAGCGTTTTCTATTGGGGCTCCAGTACTATGGAATGCCCTCCCGGTAACAATTAGAGATGCTACCTCAGTAGAAGCATTTAAGTCCCATCTTAAAACTCATTTGTATACTCTAGCCTTTAAATAGCCCCCCTGTTAGACCAGTTGATCTGCCGTTTCTTTTCTTTTCTCCTCTGCTCCCCTTTTCCTTGAGGGGGGGGGGCACAGGTCCGGTGGCCATGGATGAAGTGCTGGCTGTCCAGAGTCGGGACCCGGGGTGGACCGCTCGCCTGTGCATCGGCTGGGAACATCTCTGCGCTGCTGACCCGTCTCCGCTCGGGATGGTGTCCTGCTGGCCCCACTATGGACTGGACTCTTACTATTATGTTGGATCCACTATGGACTGGACTCTCACAATATTATGTCAGACCCACTCGACATCCATTGCTTTCGGTCTCCCCTAGAGGGGGGGGGGGGGGTTACCCACATATGCGGTCCTCTCCAAGGTTTCTCATAGTCATTCACATCGACGTCCCACTGGGGTGAGTTTTTCCTTGCCCGTATGTGGGCTTTGTACCGAGGATGTCGTTGTGGCTTGTGCAGCCATTTGAGACACTTGTGATTTAGGGCTATATAAATAAAGATTGATTGATTGATTGATTGACTTCACAGCCTTTGCTCAATACTTTGTTGAAGCACCTTTGGTAGCAATTACAGCCTCAAGTATTTTTGAATACGATGCCACAAGCTCGGCACACCTATCTTTTGGCAGTTTTGCCCATTCCTCTTTACAGCACCTCTCAAGCGCCATCAGGTTGGATAAGAAGCATTAGTTTTTTTTCCACAATGTCTCTGTACATTGCTGCATTCATCTTTCCCTCTATCCTGACTTGTCTCTCAGTTCCTGCCGCTGAAAGACATCCCCACAGCATGATGCTGCCACCACCATGCTTCACTGTAAGGATGGGACTGGCCTGGTGATGACCGGTGCCTTGCTTCCTCCAAACATGACGCCTGAGAGTAATTCAAGTGCATTTTGAGTAAAAAAAATTAAAAAAATTAAAAAAAAAATTTTTAAAAAAAAATAAAATAAAAAAAATTTAAAAAAAATTATAAAAAATTAAAAAAAAAATTAAAAAAACTTAAAAAAATTAAAAAAATTAAAAAATTAAATTAAAATTAAAATTAAATTAAAAAATTAAAAATTAAAATTAAATTAAAAAAAATTAAATTAAAAAATTAAAATTCAATCTTTATCAATCAATCTTTATTTATATAGCCCTAAATCACAAGTGTCTCAAAGGGCTGCACAAGCCACAACGACATCCTCGGTACAAAGCCCACATACGGGCAAGGAAAAACTCACCCCAGTGGGACGTCGATGTGAATGACTATGAGAAACCTTGGAGAGGACCGCATATGTGGGTAACCCCCCCCCTCTAGGGGAGACCGAAAGCAATGGATGTCGAGTGGGTCTGACATAATATTGTGAGAGTCCAGTCCATAGTGGATCCAACATAATAGTAAGAGTCCAGTCCATAGTGGGGCCAGCAGGACACCATCCCGAGCGGAGACGGGTCAGCAGCAAAATTAAAAATTAAATTAATAAATTATTATTAATTAATTAATATTTATTAATAAATTAATACATTATTATTAATTAATTAATTTAATAATAAAAAATTAAATTAAAAAATTAAATTAAAATTAAAAAATTAAAAAATAAATAAATAAAAAATTAATTTTTTTTTAAAAAAAATTAAAAAAAATTAAAAAACAAAATTAAAAAAAAATTACTGAGAGTAATTCAAGTGCATTTTGGCAAACCTTTGACTAAGAAATGGCTTCCGTCCAGCCACTCTACCATACAGGCCTGATTGGTGGATTGCTGCATAGATGGTTGTCCTTCTGCAAGGTTCTCCTCTCTCCACAGAGGAATGCTGTGGCTCTGACACACTGACCATCAGGTTCTTGATCACCTCCCTGACTACACTAAGATAAATGTAGCAATATACAGAGACATCCTGAATGAAAGCCTATGCTTCCCATCCAACCAGATAGGTGCTGCAGAAAGGAACGGGCAAAGAGGAATGGACGAAAATACCCAAAGATAGGTATGGCAAGCTTATGGCATTATATTCAAAAAGACTTGAGGCTGTAATTGCTGCTAAAATAAAAAAAGCATCAACAAAGTATTGAGCAAAGCCCAAAACGTTGAAAGAGCCATATTGGACCAAAAATACAAAAAACAAATCTGTCTGGAGCCGCAAAAAATGAAAAGTCTTCTATAAGTCTTATAATGGCAACACATGACGTAAGTGTCTATATTACCTATATTAGCCTACTATCAAAATGACTACGTGTCGCAGGCTGAAGCAAATCTTCGTTGACAGAAATGTTGAAATGTAATATTTATTCTACACATTTTTAAAACATTAGAAACCATTATTAAATCAGAGGCTACTCAGAAGGTGATATAACTCCTGGAAATTACTAGTGCTTAAAGGGGAACATTATCACAATTTCAGAAGGGTTAAAACCATTAAAAAATCAGTTCCCAGTGGCTTATTTTATTTTTCAAAGTTTTTTTCAAAATTTTACCCATCACGCAATATCCCTAAAAAAAGCTTCAAAGTGCCTGATTTTAACCATCGTTATATACACCCGTCCATTTTCCTGTGACGTCACATAGTGATGCCAACACAAACAAACATGGCGCATAGAACAGCAAGATATAGCGACATTAGCTCGGATTCAGACTCGGATTTCAGCGGCTTAAGCGATTCAACAGATTACGCATGTATTGAAACGGATGGTTGTAGTGTGGAGGCAGGTAGCGAAAACCAAATTGAAGAAGAAACTGAAGCTATTGAGCCATATCGATTTGAACCGTATGCAAGCGAAACCGACGAAAACGACACGACAGCCAGCGACACGGGAGAAAGCGAGGACGAATTCGGCGATCGCCTTCTAACCAACGATTGGTATGTGTTTGTTTGGCATTAAAGGAAACTAACAACTATGAACTAGGTTTACAGCATATGAAATACATTTGGCAACAACATGCACTTTGAGAGTGCAGACAGCCCAATTTTCATCAATTAATATATTCTGTAGACATACCCTCATCCGCTCTCTTTTCCTGAAAGCTGATCTGTCCAGTTTTGGAGTTGATGTCAGCAGGCCAGGGAAGCTAGGGTCGATATTCTTCTCTTGATCATCTTCGGTGGCATAAGGGACGGTGTGAGCCAAGACATCCAGGGGGTTTAGCTCGCTCGTCTGCGGGAACAAACTGCCGCCATTTCTTGCCGTGCTACCGAGGTCCTTTGTCCCTGAATTGCTCACACACTCCGGCAGATTCAATGGGGGTCTGGTGGCAGATTTCTTTGACTTTATCGTTGGAAATGTATCTGCTTTGAGTGTCGCAGGATATCCACACATTCTTGCCATCTCTGTCGTAGCATAGCTTTCGTGGCTAAAGTGTGCGGAACAAACGTCCAATTTCTTGCCACTTTCGCATCTTTGGGCCACTGGTGCAACTTGAATCCGTCCCTGTTGGTGTTGTTACACCCTCCGACAACACACCGACGAGGCATGATGTCTCCAAGGTACGGAAAACAGTCGAAAAAACGGAAAATGACATAGCTGATTTGACTCGGTGTTTGAGAGAATGGCAGATTTTTTCCTGATGTGACGTCACAACGTGACGTCATCGCTCCGAGAGCGAATAATAGAAAGGCGTTTAATTCGCCAAAATTCACCCATTTAGAGTTCGGAAATCGGTTAAAAAAATATATGGTCTTTTTTCTGCAACATCAAAGGTATATATTGACGCTTACATAGGTCTGGTGATAATGTTCCCCTTTAATGACCAAAGGTGTAGATGTGTGTGTCCAAGTTAAGGCTGTCTTCTTTTAATATATTCATTACTATCTTTGGCAAGCAAGGTTATGTTTGCTGTGGTCTGGAACAACATGACACACAAACAACTATCTGAAATGCAGCCAATATTACATACACATACTGTGTCATGAGACATGCAAAACTAAATTATATACAAAGATAATAAAAGTAAAGGATGTTAAATGAGCTCAAATATACCTACAGATGAGGCATAATGATGCAATATGTACATACAGCTAGCCTAAACAGCATGTTAGCATCGATTAGCTTGCAGTCATGCACTGACCAAATATGCCTGATTAGCACTCCAACAAGTCAATAACATCAACAAAGTGCACCTTTGTGCTTTCACGCACAGCATAAAACGTTTGGTGGACAAAATGAGACAAAAGAAGGAGTGGGACATTTTACATGTAAACAAACTATGGTGAGTTCAAGAACCGCCGAAATTAGTAGGACAAAACGATGTTCACCAAATACTGTCACCAGTGAAGCATACACACAAACATATTAAACAGTGGGCTTGCTAACCATTGGGAAGGTTTGTGTCATGTTTGTCCTCAAACAAAAAACATACTAAAACAAAAAAATATATATTTTTCCCCCATTTTTTTCGACTTTCAATCCTTTTTTAAAAATGCTCCAGGGAGCCACGAGGGCGGCACTAAAGAGCCGTTATTATTCATTTGAATATATCTACAAAATAAAAAATAAAAATTTCACATTGTTATGAGATCATTATTCATGCGTTCGTTACGTCTCGTCTCGATTACTGTAACGTATTATTTTCGGGTCTCCCTATGTCTAGCATTAAAAGATTACAGTTGGTACAAAATGCTGCTGCTAGACTTTTGACAAGAACAAGAAAGTTTGATCATATTATGCCTATACTGGCTCACCTGCACTGGCTTCCTGTGCACTTAAGATGTGACTTTAAGGTTTTACTACTTACGTATAAAATACTACACGGTCTAGCTCCAGCCTATCTTGCCGATTGTATTGTACCATATGTTCCGGCAAGAAATCTGCGTTCAAAGAACTCCGGCTTATTAGTGATTCCCAGAGCCCAAAAAAAGTCTGCGGGCTGTAGAGCGTTTTCTATTCGGGCTCCAGCACTATGGAATGCCCTCCCGGTAACAGTTAGAGATGCTACCTCAGTAGAAACATTTAAGTCCCTTCTCAAAACTCATTTGTATACTCTAGCCTTTGAATAGCCCCCCTTTTTTAGACCAGTTGATCTGCCGTTTCTTTTCTTTTCTCCTCTGCTCCCCCCTATCTCTTGTGGAGGGGAAGACACACAGATCCGGTGGCCATGGATGGGGTGCTGGCTGTCCGGGGTCGGGACCCGGGGTGGACCGCTCGCCTGTATATTGGTTGGGAACATCTCTGCGCTGCTGACCCGTCTCCGCTCGGGATGGTTTCCTGCTGACCCCACTGTGGACTGGACTCTTACTGTTATGCTGGATCCACTATGGACTGGACTCTCACAATATTATGTTAGACCCACTCGACATCCATTGCATTCGGTCTCCCTAGAGACCGGTCCTCTCCAAGGTTTCTCATAGTCATTCACATCGACGTCCCACTGGGGTGAGTTTTTCCTTGCCCTTATGTGGGCTATACCGAGGATGTCGTTGTGGCTTGTGCAGCCCTTTGAGACACTTGTGATTTAGGGCTATATAAATAAACATCGATTGATTGATTGATTGATATTATGGGGTATTGTTTGTAGAATTTTGAGGACAAAAATAAATGTATTCCATTTTGGAATAAAGCCGTACCATAACAAAACGTGGAAAAAGTGAAACACTGTGACTACTTTCCATATGCTCTGTATGTCTCTGTTTATTTTTAGGCATGATTAACGGGGTCTCCCATTGCAGGACAGCCTACCGGAGAGCCAGATTCACGGGGGAATGCGGATGCAACTGAATGGGGTCATCCCAGAGAAAAAAAACACAAACATGAGCGGTAAATGTGCAGAATCAGGATGCTTGCCTCAGCTTCTGAGTCCACCGATCATTAAAAAGGCAAGCAAAGCAGATGGCACTTGTTGTCTTTTTGTGTGTTTTATATTTAATACAGAGCCTCGTTTCATATAATTGCCACGGCAACATAGCGAGATGCCAGCATCAGCGTGCAACACTGTGCAGCTTGCAAGTAAAGAAAAGGTCTGAGAGAAATTGGATGCTCGGCGTTGGAGGCACACTGCTGGTCAAATGTTGATTGTGAGAAGAGGCTCAGCTTGATCAATGCCATCAAGCATGCACTGCCAGGTGTGTGGAGAAGCGAGGCAAAGGAACGGCAGTTTATAAATAAACCAAATAAAGGATGATGCCGTCAGTGACCCCTGAGAGGTGGCTTTGGAAGGGGTGGAACGGCAGACGTTTATCCTGAAGAAACCAATAAAGCACTGTCTGTCAGCTGGGAGGTGAGTCAGCCCCCAAGCAGCATCATTAGAGGGAGGCGGCGTTCTGATGGTGTCTCCGAGGGGAGATGACCACCACGCTGCACCACACATGCAGACCGGACCACTGGGAAGCACGTGGAAAAGGTGGGTATAGATGGGCTGTGTGATGCAATCAGCAGTCACTATATTAGGGACACTTGCATGAAGCAAAAAGAGCCATTATCAACAATGCTTCCTCTTCAGATATCCATCCATCCATCCATCCATCTTCTTCCGCTTATCCGAGGTCGGGTCGCGGGGGCAGCAGCTTAAGCAGGGAAGCCCAGACTTCCCTCTCCCCAGCCACTTCGTCCAGCTCTTCCTGTGGGACCCCGAGGCGTTCCCTGGCCAGCCGGGAGACATAGTCTTCCCAACGTGTCCTGGGTCTTCCCCGCGGCCTCCTACCGGTGGGACGTGCCCTAAACACCTCCCTAGGGAGGCGTTCGGGTGGCATCCTGACCAGATGCCCGAACCACCTCATCTGGCTCCTCTCGATGTGGAGGAGCAGCGGCTTTACTTTGAGCTCCCCCCGAATGACAGAGCTTCTCACCCTATCTCTAAGGGAGAGCCCCGCCACCCGGCAGAGGAAACTCATTTCGGCCGCTTGTACCCGTGATCTTGTCCTTTCGGTCATAACCCAAAGCTCATGACCATAGGTGAGGATGGGAACGTAGATCGACCGGTAAATTGAGAGCTTTGCCTTCCGGCTCAGCTCCTTCTTCACCACAACGGATCGATACAGCGTCCGCATTACTGAAGACGCCGCACCAATCCGCCTGTCGATCTCACGATCCACTCTTCCCCCACTCGTGAACAAGACTCCGAGGTACTTGAACTCCTCCACTTGGGGCAAGATCTCCTCCCCAACCCGGAGATGGCACTCCACCCTTTTCCGGGCGAGAACCATGGACTCGGACTTGGAGGTGCTGATTCTCATCCCAGTCGCTTCACACTCAGCTGCGAACCGATCCAGTGAGAGCTGAAGATCCTGGCCAGATGAAGCCATCAGGACCACATCATCTGCAAAAAGCAGAGACCTAATCCTGCAGCCACCAAACCAGATCCCCTCAACGCCTTGACTGCGCCTAGAAATTCTGTCCATAAAAGTTATGAACAGAATCGGTGACAAAGGGCAGCCTTGGCGGAGTCCAACCCTCACTGGAAACGTGTCCGACTTACTACCGGCAATGCGGACCAAGCTCTGGCACTGATCATACAGGGAGCGGACTGCCACAATCAGACAGTCCGACACCCCGTAATCTCTGAGCACTCCCCACAGGACTTCCCGAGGGACACGGTCGAATGCCTTCTCCAAGTCCACAAAACACATGTAGACTGGTTGGGCAAACTCCCATGCACCCTCAAGGACCCTGCCGAGAGTATAGAGCTGGTCCACAGTTCCACGACCAGGACGAAAACCACACTGTTCCTCCTGAATCCGAGGTTCGACTATCCGGCGTAGCCTCCTCTCCAGTACACCTGAATAGACCTTACCGGGAAGGCTGAGGAGTGTGATCCCACGATAGTTAGAACACACCCTCCGGTTCCCCTTCTTAAAGAGAGGAACCACCACCCCGGTCTGCCAATCCAGAGGTACCGCCCCCGATGTCCACGCGATGCTGCAGAGTCCTGTCAACCAAGACAGCCCTACAGCATCCAGAGCCTTAAGGAACTCCGGGTGGATCTCATCTACCCCCGGGGCCTTGCCACCGAGGAGCTTTTTAACTACCTCAGCAACCTCAGCCCCAGAAATAGGAGAGCCCACCACAGACTCCCCAGGCACTGCTTCCTCATAGGAAGACGTGTTGGTGGGATTGAGGAGGTCTTCGAAGTATTCCCTCCACCGATCCACAACATCCGCAGTCGAGGTCAGCAGAACACCATCCTCACCATACACGGTGTTGATAGTGCACTGCTTCCCCTTCCTGAGGCGGCGGATGGTGGACCAGAATTGCTTCGAAGCCGTCCGGAAGTCGTTTTCCATGGCCTCACCGAACTCCTCCCATGTCCGAGTTTTTGCCTCTGCGACCGCTGAAGCCGCACACCGCTTGGCCTGTCGGTACTTGTCCGCTGCCTCAGGAGTCCTATGAGCCAAAAGAACCCGATAGGACTCCTTCTTCGGCTTGACGGCATCCCTCACCGCCGGTGTCCACCAACGGGTTCTAGGATTACCGCCACGACAAGCACCAACTACCTTGCGGCCACAGCTCCAATCAGCCGCCTCGACAATAGAGGCGCGGAACATGGTCCATTCGGACTCAATGTCCAGCACCTCCCTCGTGACATGTTCAAAGTTCTTCCGGAGGTGGGAATTGAAACTCTTTCTGACAGGAGACTCTGCCAGACGTTCCCAGCAAACCCTCACAATGCGTTTGGGCCTGCCAGGTCTGTCCGGCATCCTCCCCCACCATCGCAGCCAACTCACCACCAGGTGGTGATCGGTAGAAAGCTCCGCCCCTCTCTTCACCCGAGTGTCCAAAACATGAGGCCGCAAATCCGATGACACAACTACAAAGTCGATCATGGAACTGCGGCCTAGGGTGTCCTGGTGCCAAGTGCACATATGGACACCCTTATGTTTGAACATGGTGTTTGTTATTGACAATCTGTGACGAGCACAAAAGTCCAATAACAAAACACCACTTGGGTTCAGATCCGGGCGGCCATTCTTCCCAATCACGCCTCTCCAGGTTTCACTGTCGCTGCCAACATGAGCATTGAAGTCTCCCAGTAGAACGAGGGAATCACCCGGGGGCGCACTCTCAAGTACTCCCTCGAGTGAATCCAAAAAGGGTGGGTACTCTGAGCTGCGGTTTGGCGCATAAGCGCAAACCACAGTCAGGACCCGTTCCCCCACTCGAAGGCGGAGGGAAGCTACCCTCTCGTCCAACGGGTTGAACTCCAATGTGCAGGCTCTGAGCCGGGGGGAAACAAGAATCCTCTTCAGATATAGAAATATATTACTGTAGTAACCACTGCAAGCATCTACAAAATGTTACAGGGGACATATATGAAACACTTTCATTTGCTTGTGTTTACTGTACAATAGGGTTGTTTCGATAACAATATCTTGGTACCGGTACCAAAATGTATTTCAATACTTTTCGATACTTTTCTAAACAAAGGAGACCACAAAAAAAATGGCATTATTGGCTTTATTTAAACAAAAAATCTCGTGGTAGATAAAACATATGTTTCTTATTGCAATCGAAGAACAACTTAATCCTTAAATAAAATAGTGAACAAACTAGGCAACTTGTCTTTTCGTAGTAAGTAAGCAAAGAAAGACTCCTAATTAGTCGGCTGATGTATGCAGTAACATATTGTGCCATTTATCATTCTATTATGTTATTAAAAATATAAAAGGACAAGATGTAAAAATGGATTACCGTATTTTCCGCACCATTAGCCGCACCTAAAAACCACAAATTTACTCAAAAGCTGACAGTGCGGCTTTTAACCCGGTGCGCTTTATATATGGATAAATATTAAGATTCATTTTCATAAAATTTCGGTCTTGCAACTTCGGTAAACAACCGCCATCTTTTTTCCCGGTAGAACAGGAAGCGCTTCTTCTTCTACGCAAGCAACCGCCAAGGTAAGCACCCGCCCCCATAGAACAGGAAGCGCTTCTTCTTCTACTGTAAGCAACCACCCGCCCCCGGAAGAAGAAGAAGCGCGCGGATTTTCGTTTCATTTCCTTTGTGTGTTTACATCTGTAAAGACCAGACCACAAAATGGCTCTTACTAAGCTAACTCGAAGGGATGGATGGATGAAGAAAAGATGAGCGAGTGGTTAAGGGAAGTTTACGCGAAGAGGCCGGGTGGCTTTTTTCACACAGCTCCGTCCATGTTGATATACGACTCCATGCGCGCCCACATCACAGATGGTGTCAAAAAACAAGTGAAGCACACAAATACAACACTCGCCGTCATTCCGGGTGGATTAACCAAAGAACTCCAACCGCTGGATATTGGTGTCAACAGGGCATTCAAATCACGACTGCGAACGGCGTGGGAACAATGGATGACCGAAGGCGAACACACCTTCACTAAGACAGGCAGACAGCGCCGGACGACATACGCCAACATTTGCCAGTGGATCGTAAATGCCTGGGCAGATATTTCGGTCACAACTGTGGTCCGAGCTTTCCGGAAGGCAGGATTCACAGAACTGCTGGACAACAGTGACACTGACTCCGATGACTTCGACGAGACGGAACCGGCCATTTTGGATCCCACATTTGCCCAACTTTTCAATTCGGACACCGAAGACGAAGAATTCGAAGGATTTACGAATGAAGAATAACTTCAGAAGGTGAGCGCTATGTTTATTTTGTGTGTTGTGACATTAACGTTCGAGCAACATTATGTTGCTATTGCTCTGCACTATTTTGAATTGTACTATGTTTGTGATTGCACATTTGCGTACATTTTGGGACAGAGTTGTTAGAACGCTGGTTTTTAATATATTATTAAAGTTTGACTGACCTATCTGACTGTTTTTTTGACATTCCCTTTAGCGCAGCGTAGGCGCGGCTTATAGTCCGGGGCGGCTTATAGGTGGACAAAGTTTTGAAATATGCCATTCATTGAAGGTGCGGCTAATAACCCGGGGCGGCTTATAGTGCGGAAAATACGGTATTAATCCACATGTTCATTTACTGTTAAAATCTGCTTATTTTCCATTTCAATAAGCTCTAACTACACTTCTGCTAAAATGTAATAATCACTTATTCTTCTTTTGTTTGATACTTTACATTAGTGTTGGATGATACCACAAATTTAGGTATCGATCCGATACCAGGTAGTTACAGGATCATACATTAGTCATAGTTTAAGTTCTCATGTGTCCGGGGACATATTTCCTGAGTTTATGAATATGATATGAATTTAAAAAAATAATTTTGTGACGATAAAAAATATCGATGTAATCACAGTAGTATCGACCAAATACGCTATTGTACTTGGTATCATTACAGTGGATGTTAGGTGTAGATCCACCCATGGCATTTGTTTACATTCAGGCGCGCTAGCTTTTGTTAGCGGTGACGCCGGTGAGCTGTTGTATCCTCCTACGGTGTGTAGTGAAGCATGTTTAGCTAATCCTTGTCCTGCAGTGATAATGATACTTTATTTGTCACCATGGAGGCGAGGATTAGGGATTTAGAACTAGCTAAAACACTGCCAACTGCAAATTGATGTTCGCTGCTAGCTAGCTAGCCGTGTCTTAAAGCACATCTTCCTGAGGGCGTTTCAGTGTTATAACTTCACCTTTATCTTTAGTTTTTAGGCCAAAATGCGTCTGTTCTCCATTTTCTGTCTACACACTGTGTCTGCTTGTAAGTACCCTGTGTGCACGCGCGCTGCCGAACATGCTCCTCTGCTCGTAAAACCAGCAATGTCACGACACGATTTTTCAAACAGAGTATAGTACCGTTTTTGATTCATTAGTACCGCGATACTATACTAGTACCAGTATATCGTACAACCCTACTGTACATATTTTGATGTCTGGAGTGGCCTGTCCAAGCACCAAGTGTGAACGTACACAACAAAGTCATTTATATGTCAGCTACCTTTGCCCAATAACCGGTCTTTCAGAAGGCTGTTTAGATTTTCTGCAGAAAGTAATGTAAAAATCCGGGCAATATACTGAAGACGCCCTTCACAATGACTTTCAACGCTCATGATATGGAATGTCACTGGGCGAAGATCTGCCAACGGTGCTTCTTGCAAGCAACTACACAGACAACCAATATCCTGTTCAAGCATTTGGGGGGTTCGGGGGTCGCACTAGTATACAATGAATACCTTAACCTTACCCCTAACCTAAGTAATACATAAAAATCATTTGAGGTGCTTACTGTCGCACCGCTGCCTCTCTATCTGGCTGTTATCTACCGCCCCCCTGGGCCCTATTCGGACTTTATCAGTGAATTTTCAGAGTTCGTCACTAATCTAGTGACGCACGCCGACAATATAATTATAACGGGGGACTTTAATATCCATTTGAATACCCCATCAGACCCTCTGAGCGTGGCGCTCCAGACTATAATTGATAGCTGTGGTCTTACACAAATAATAAATGAACCCGCACATTGCAACATCATACGATAGATCTAGTGCTTGTCAGGGGTGTCACCACCTCCAAAGTTTTGATACTCCCGTATACTAAAGTAATGTCCGATCAATACCTTATAAAATTCGAAGTTCTGACTCATTGTCAACAAGCTAATAATAATAACTGCTTTAGCAGCCACAACATTAATGCTGTCACAACGATGACTCTTGCTGGCCTACTGCCTTCGGTAATGGCGCCTTTTCCAAATTATGTGGGCTCTATTGATAACTTCACGAACAACATTAAGGACGCCCTGCGCGAAACCATTGATAGTATAGCACCGCTAAAGCTAAAAAGGGCCCCTAAAAGGGGTACCTCATGGTTTACAGAATAAACTAGAGCTCTTAAATTATCATGTAGAAAGCTGGAACGCAAATGGCGCGTGACTAAACATGAGGTTTTCCATCAAGCATGGAGTGATAGTTTAATAATTTATAAACGCATGCTTACCTTAGCTAAAGCTAAATACTACTCAAATCTCATCTGCCTCAACAAAAACTCTCCTAATTATTTGTTCAGTACAGTAGCATCGCTAACCCAACAAGGGACTCCTCCCAGTAGCTCCACCCACTCGGCAGATGACTTTATGAATTTCTTTAATGAGAAAATTGAACTCATTAGAAAGGAGATTAAAGATAACACATCCCAGCTACAACTGGGTTCTATTAACACAGGTACGAATGTATATACGACGGATATTGCCCTCCAAAATAGTCTCTCTCTTTGTGATGAAATAACATTAGAGGAACTGCTACGGTGTGTAAATGGGATGAAACAAACAACATGTTTACTTGACCCACTTCCTGGGAAACTTATCAAGGAACTGTTTGTAATATTAGGAGCATCAGTGCAAAATATTATAATCAAATCACTTTCCTCTGGCACTGTTCCCCTAGCATTCAAAAAAGCAGTTATTCATCCTCTGCTCAAAAGACCTAACTTCAATCCTGATCTAATGGTAAACTACCGGCCGGTGTCCCACCTTCCGTTAATTTCGAAAATCCTCGAAAAAATTGTCGCACAGCAGCTAAATGAACACTTAGTGTCTAACAATCTCTGTGAACCCTTTCAATCCGGTTTCAGTGCAAATCACTCTACGGAAACAGCCCTCGCAAAAATGACTAATGATCTACTGCTAACTATGAATGATGATGTGTCATCCATGTTACTGCTACTTGATCTTAGCGCTGCTTTCCATACCGTCGATCGTAATATTTTACTAGAGCGTATCAAAACACGTATTGGTATGTCAGACTTAGCTTTGTCGTGGTTTAACTCTTATCTTACTGACAGGATGCAATGCGTCTCCCATAACAATGTGACCTCGGACTATGTTAAGGTAACGTGTGGAGTTTCCCAGGGTTCGGTTCTTGGCCCTGCACTCTTCAGCATCTACATGCTGCCACTTGGTGACATCATACGCAAATATGGTGTTAGCTTTCACTGTTATGCTGATGACACCCAACTCTACATGCCCCTAAAGCTGACCAACACGCCGGATTGTAGTCAGCTGGAGGCGTGTCTTAATGAAATTAAACAATGGATGTCCGCTAACTTTTTGCAACTCAACGCCAAGAAAACGGAAATGCTGATTATCGGTCCTGCTAAAGACCGACATTTATTTAATAATACCACCTTAACATTTGACAACCAAACAATTACACAAGGCGACTCAGTAAAGAATCTGGGTATTATCTTCCACCCAACTCTCTCCTTTGAGTCACACATTAAGAGTGTTACTAAAACGGCCTTCTTTCATCTCCGTAATATCGCTAAAATTCGTTCTATTTTATCCACTAGCGACGCTGAGATCATTATTCATGCGTTCGTTACGTCTCGTCTCGATTACTGTAACGTATTATTTTGGGGTCTCCCTATGTCTAGCATTAAAAAATTACAGATGGTACAAATTGCGGCTGTTAGACTTTTGACAAGATCAAGAAAGTTTGATCATATTACGCCTATACTGGCTCACCTGCACTGGCTTCCTGTGCACTTAAGATGTTACTTTAAGGTTTTACTACTTACGTATAAAATACTACACGGTCTAGTTCAACCCTATTTTTCTGATTGTATTGTACCATATGTCCCGGCAAGAAATCTGCATTCAAAGAACTCCGGCTTATTAGTGATTCCCAGAGCCCAAAAAAAGTCTCCGGGCTTTAGAGCGTTTTCTATCCGGGCTCCAGTACTATGGAATGCCTTCCCGGTAGCAGTTAGAGATGCTACCTCAGTAGAAGCATTCATCCCATCTTAAAACTCATTTGTATACTCTAGCCTTTAAATAGACCCACCAGTTGATCTGCCGTTTCTTTTCTGCTCTGCCCCCTTCTCCTTTGTGGAGTGGGGGGACACAGATTCGGTGACCACAGATGACGCGCTAGCTGTCCAAAGTCAGGACCCAGGGTGGACCACTCATCCGTGCAACAGTTAGGGACATCTCTGCGCTGCTGACCTGTCTCTGCTCGGGATGGTCTCCTGCTGGCCCCACTATGGACTGGACTCTCACTATTATGTTAGATCCACTATGGACTGGACTCTCACAATATTTTGCTAGATCCACTCAACGTCCATTGCACTGGTCGCCCAGGGGGGTCCCCACATCTGCGGTCCCCTCCAAGGTTTCTCTTTGTTATTCCATTGGGTTGAGTTTTTTCTTGCCCTGATGTGGGATCTGAGCCGAGGATGTCGTTGTGGCTTGTGCAGCCCTTTGAGACACTTGTGATTAAGGGCTATATAAGTAAACATTGATTGATTGATTGAGTACCTATTGTAGTATGCAACCATATTAGTTTACTGGTGCGGTGCTATTTTGCAAGCGTTACCTTACAGTATGCCTAGGCCAGGGGTCGGCAACCCAAAACGTTGTGAAGAGCCATATTGGACCAAACCCCCCCCCCCAAAAAAAAATCCGTCTGGAGCCGCAAAAAATGAAAAGCCGTATATTCTCTATATTAGCCTGCTATCAAAATGACTATGTGTCACAGGCTGAAGCAAATGTTGAGATTTAATATTTATTTAACACATTTTTACAACATTAAAAATCAGTAGTTTCTAATGTAATTAGTAAATCAGAGTCTACTCAGAAGGTGACATAACTCCTGAAAATAGCTGCCGTTTAATGGCCAGAGGTATAGATGTGTGTGTCCAAGTTAAAGGAAACGGCATGCTGTCTTCTTTCAATGGATTTATTACAATCTTTGGCAAACTAGGTAATGTTTGCTCTGGTCTGGAACAACATGGCACACAAACAAAAATGCAGCCAATATTACATACAGATAATGTGTCATGAGACATGCAAATCTTCAGTAATGCGGATGCTGTATCGATCCGTTGTGGTGAAGAAGGAGCTGAGCCGGAAGGCAAAGCTCTCAATTTACCGGTCGATCTACGTTCCCATCCTCACCTATGGTCATGAGCTTTGGGTTATGACCGAAAGGACAAGATCACGGGTACAAGCGGCCGAAATGAGTTTCCTCCGCCGGGTGGCGGGGCTCTCCCTTAGAGATAGGGTGAGAAGCTCTGTCATCCGGGGGGAGCTCAAAGTAAAGCCGCTGCTCCTCCACATCGAGAGGAGCCAGATGAGGTGGTTCGGGCATCTGGTCAGGATGCCACCCGAGCGCCTCCCTAAGGAGGTGTTTAGGGCATGTCCGACCGGTAGGAGGCCACGAGGAAGACCCAGGACACGTTGGGAAGACTATGTCTCCCGGCTGGCCTGGGAACGCCTCGGGATCCCCCGGGAGGAGCTGGACGAAGTGGCTGGGGAGAGGGAAGTCTGGGCTTCCCTGCTTAGGCTGCTGCCCCCGCGACCCGACCTCGGATAAGCGGAAGAAGATGGATGGATGGATGGACATGCAAATGTAAATTTATATACAAAGCGGATAAAAGTAAAGGATATTAAATGAGCTCAAATATACCTACAAATGAGGCAATATGTGCATACAGCTAGCCTAAATAGCATGTTAGCATCGATTAGCTTGCAGTCATGCACTGACCAAATATGCCTGATTAGCACTCCAACATGTCAATAACATCAACAAAGCTCACTTTTGTGTATTCACGCACAGCACAAAATGTTTGGTGGACAAAAGGAGACAAAGAAGTGGAAGATTGCACATGTAAATAAACTATGGTGAGTTCAAAAACCGATGATAATCAAATACTCTCATCAGTGAAGCATACACACAAACATATTAAACAGTGGGCTTTTCAACAATTGGGAAGGTCTGTGTCATGTTTGTCCTCAAACAAAAAACATACTAAAATATTTTCCGCCATCTTTTTCCATTTTCAAATCTTTTTTAAAAAATGCTCCAGGGAGCCACGAGGGCGGCGCTAAAAAGCCGCATGCTGACCCCCAGCCTGGGCGATCAATCAATTTTATCGATAAATTTAAAGTTGTTGTTTTTTTGCAGATGATTTGAAAACTAAAACATCCATGTTTATCTCCTCTTGTGACACAAGGCAAAGTTTATTCAAAAAAGATAGCAGCAGAACAACCTTATTCCAGCATTTGAAAAAGAGGCATCCAGTGTAGGGAATGCAACAAGAAGACAAACAAGAACATACAGGTAAAAGCCAGTAAATTAGAATATTTTGAAAAACTTGATTTATTTCAGTAATTGCATTCAAAAGGTGTAACTTGTACATTATATTTATTCATTGCACACAGACTGATGCATTCAAATGTTTATTTCATTTAATTTTGATGATTTGAAGTGGCAACAAATGAAAATCCAAAATTCCGTGTGTCACAAAATTAGAATATTACTTAAGGCTAATACAAAAAAGGGATTTTTAGAAATGTTGGCCAACTGAAAAGTATGAAAATGAAAAATATGAGCATGTACAATACTCAATACTTGGTTGGAGCTCCTTTTGCCTCAATTACTGCGTTAATGCGGCGTGGCATGGAGTCGATGAGTTTCTGGCACTGCTCAGGTGTTATGAGAGCCCAGGTTGCTCTGATAGTGGCCTTCAACTCTTCTGCGTTTTTGGGTCTGGCATTCTGCATCTTCCTTTTCACAATACCCCACAGATTTTCTATGGGGCTAAGGTCAGGGGAGTTGGCGGGCCAATTTAGAACAGAAATACCATGGTCCGTAAACCAGGCACGGGTAGATTTTGCGCTGTGTGCAGGCGCCAAGTCCTGTTGGAACTTGAAATCTCCATCTCCATAGAGCAGGTCAGCAGCAGGAAGCATGAAGTGCTCTAAAACTTGCTGGTAGACGGCTGCGTTGACCCTGGATCTCAGGAAACAGAGTGGACCGACACCAGCAGATGACATGGCACCCCAAACCATCACCCAACCATGCAAATTTTGCATTTCCTTTGGAAATCGAGGTCCCAGAGTCTGGAGGAAGACAGGAGAGGCACAGGATCCACGTTGCCTGAAGTCTAGTGTAAAGTTTCCACCATCAGTGATGGTTTGGGGTGCCATGTCATCTGCTGGTGTCGGTCCACTCTGTTTCCTGAGATCCAGGGTCAACGCAGCCGTCTACCAGCAAGTTTTAGAGCACTTCATGCTTCCTGCTGCTGACCTGCTCTATGGAGATGGAGATTTCAAGTTCCAACAGGACTTGGCGCCTGCACACAGCGCAAAATCTACCCGTTCCTGGTTTACGGACCATGGTATTTCTGTTCTAAATTGGCCCGCCAACTCCCCTGACCTTAGCCCCATAGAAAATCTGTGGGGTATTGTGAAAAGGAAGATGCAGAATGCCAGACCCAAAAACGCAGAAGAGTTGAAGGCCACTATCAGAGCAACCTGGGCTCTCATAACACCTGAGCAGTGCCAGAAACTCATCGACTCCATGCCACGCCGCATTAACGCAGTAATTGAGGCAAAAGGAGCTCCAACCAAGTATTGAGTATTGTACATGCTCATATTTTTCATTTTCATACTTTTCAGTTGGCCAACATTTCTAAAAATCCCTTTTTTGTATTAGCCTTAAGTAATATTCTAATTTTGTGACACACGGAATTTTGGATTTTCATTTGTTGCCACTTCAAATCATCAAAATTAAATGAAATAAACATTTGAATGCATCAGTCTGTGTGCAATGAATAAATATAATGTACAAGTTACACCTTTTGAATGCAATTACTGAAATAAATCAAGTTTTTCAAAATATTCTAATTTACTGGCTTTTACCTGTAATGAACAAAGTCCCGCTAGAAAGCAGCTTACTGAGGCGGAATCCTTTATTTAAGGGGTAATATCATCATTTTTTTTTTTTTTTTAAAACACCTACTTGTGGTCTACATACCACGTAATGGTGGTTCTTTGGCAAAAAGTTTGCATAGATTATGTTTTACAAGACAGTTTTCAAGCCACTTGCTGCTGCCGGACTGACACGCGCTTGGCGAGCTCCTGGAAGTGCACTCCTGGAGATAAGTGCGCATTGGCATGCGCCCGGGCCGTCACAATTGCTTAAAAAATATCTCCAAAACGCCTCCATGGTTTGATTTCAAATGTTTGGGACTTATGCAGATTCCAAATACACAAAAACAGGTTCTAATAGGTAACAAACGTTGGTTTTCTATGATAGGTCCCTTTTAACGTATTATGTATGATAATAAAAGAGCACAATTGCTCTGCCCGTCGCTCAAGATGTGGTGCCCAAAAAGTGGAAAAGCCTTCTGTTTATCCACTTACTTAAATTATAGAGCACTCTCAATGATGGGGTTTAATATTTATTTGCATACAAAGTACAATGTTACATTTTTGTTTACAGAAGTATTTCATTCAAAACAGAAGATTCAGGTTTGAACTTTATTGATTTTATTCAGTTTATCAATTTGCATGTAAAGTGCATTGTTGCCTTTTTGTATTTTTATTCAAGACAAAAGTTTTGCTTCCCTGAGCAGCCTCGTAATTTAGTTTTTTGCCCATCAGTCTACACTACACAAAGTGCAATGCAATTTGTTCTAAAAAGAACAACTTTGTAAACATTTAAAATTTGCTAAGATGCAGCAACGTACGTTTGTCAATACGTGGACTATGGTGTGGTTGTTTTCCCGAGATGCAAGTGAACTTGGACCGGACATGGCGTGAAGGTAATGACATCTTTATTTTAACACTAACAAAAGGAATAAACAAAAGGCGCGCACAAGGGCGGAAGTACAAAACTTGGCTATAAAAAGAAAAACTAGTTCAAAGGCAGAACTATGGACAAAAAACAAAAGACACTAACTGTGGTAGAGATGCGCGGATAGGCAATTATTTCATCCGCAACCGCATCACAAAAGTCGTCGCCCATCCGCCATCCACCCGAACTAACATTTGATCAAAACCGCACCCGCCCGCACCCACCCGTTGTTATATATCTAATATAGACGATGCAAGGCATTAGTGAGGTTATAAAGCTTTTGCCTGTTAAAGAAAGGAGAGTGATCCAATGCAGCAGAGACATTCAATGCGTGCCACGCTGTCACGGCCCAGACGCACACCAGTGCGCAATCATCTGGGAGCCGCGCTGAGCGCACCTCCAAGCGCGCGCGCGCGCGTCACTCAAACTGCTGCAGGCAGCTGCGTTCTATCTTGTTTTAACATCCTGTGGCACTCTTCTGGGATCACGGCGAACGAAACTGCTCATGCTCAGGGTGTTTGTGGAGATTCGGGGTTTTGCACAAATGTGATGCACCATGTTAGATGTCCCGGTTTTGTGACTGTCGTAGACATAAACAGCGTCGCAGCTCTTGCAAATCACGTAGCCAGCATTACTATCATCCTGATTTACAACCTCATAAAAACGAGTCCACGCTGAACTTTTCTGGCCTTTTTTTTCCCTGGTCTTTAGTATTCCCTTTTTTAGTTTGTCGCGTACCACGTTTGCTGCCGGCGTTGCCATCTTTTTTTTTTTTCTTCTTCTGTTGTGGCGTGCTGCAGGTGCCTGCTCGTTTTTCGTATGTGGGTAACAACATTTAACTACCGTATGTATATATATTTCCGAATTGGTTTAACTGCCACCGGCCTGAATCTATTAAAAAAAATTTTTTTTTTTATTTCAACCGCCCGACACACGGATAAAATCTAATTTTTTTTTTTATTTCAACCGCCCGACCCGCGGATAATCCGCGGACTCCGCGGTTGTGTCCGCAAACCGCGCATCTCTAAACTGTGGCATTAATAAAGAAAACTTACTTGCGATGACGTGAACAGGGCAGCATGGAACTATGAAACAAGCAGCGTGAACTAAGCATGAAACCGTAAACATGACATGAAACAGAGTGATGTCGCCAGAAAGACAGCCTGGCAACAATGGGTTTAAATAATACCGACATGATTGACAACAGGTGCGCGACTGCAAAACGTGAAACAGGTGAAACTAATGGTCGCTATGGTGACAAAACAAACAAGAGTGCCCAGAGTGTCCAAAAACCAAACCGAACATAACCAAAACAAAATCACACAGACATGACAACGTTCATGCCACGTATCCCTGTGAAATTGTCATGATCCATGTCCCGGATCATGTATTATGTTCTGTTAGTTTTGGACTTCATAGTTCCCTTTTTTTGTGCACTCTTGTTTGTTTTAGTTACCATGGTTACTTATTATTTCCACCTGCCTCTGATTAGTGTTTGCCCGCTCACCTGCTGCCCGAGCACTAATATGAGGGATTATTTAAACCTGCCTTGCCCTCCAGTCAGTGCTGGAGTATTGTTTGTTGTATGCTGTGGTCTCCCTGTTTAATGCAATGCTCTGTTCATGCTTGTTTTCTGGAGATACTATAGTTCATGCTGATGATTTCATGCTTAGTTCATGCTGCTCGTGTAAGTTTTGTTTATTTATGCCACAGTTAGCGACTTTTTGTTTCATGTCCATAGTTCAGGCTAAGTGTTTGCTTTTGTTTCCTGCGTTAAATTGTGCCTTCGCCTTGTGCGCCTTTTTGTTTTCACCTTTTTTTTTAACATTAAAACCAAGTTTTCTTGTACACCGCCTGTCATCTCTGCATCTCGGGGTTCGTCACCTCTACACCATAACAGAAATGTGTAATTGTTTGTCTGCTTTCAAACTAGTATATTTTGATCAAATAAAAGCAAAATGTAATTATGAATTATCTGTCATTTTTATTTATTGTTTACTTTGAGAAGTAGAGAAAAAAACATCAGAGATCAAAATTGTATGTGAAAATATTGATGATTATATTTTCGGACCATATCGCCCAGGCCTACGGGATCCGTTTCAAGTCACCAATAACTTTTATGGACATAATTTCTAGGCGCAGTCAGGGCGCTGACGGGATCGGATCTGCTTTGGTGGCTGCAGGATTAGGTCTCTGCTTTTTGCAGATGATGTGGTCCTGCAAGTTTCATGGAGCCGTGATCTTCATCTCTCACTGGATCGGTTCGCAGTTAAGTATGAAGCGACTGCATGATGAGAATCAGCACCTCCCAGTCCGAGTCTATGGTTCTCGCCCGTAAAACGGTGGAGTACCATCTATGGGCTGGGGACAAGATCCTGCCCTAAGTGGAGGAGTTTAAGTACCTTGAGGTCATGTTTGCAAGTAATGGAGGAGTGGATCGTTAGATCGACAGGCGGATCAGTGCGGCGTTGACGATGATGCGGTCTCTCTCCCTGTTGTGGTAAAGAGGGAGCTGAGCCGGAAGGCAAGGCTCTCAAATTACTGGTCGATCTACGATCCAATCCTTACCTTTGGGTTGTGACCAAAAGGACAAGATTGCAGATACAAGCGGCCAGAATGTGTTTTCTCCGTAGGGTGGCGACTTTTCCTAAGAGATAAAGCAGGGGTCGGCAACCCAAAACGTTGAAAGAGCCATATTGGACCAAAAATAACAAAAAACAAATTGGTCTGGATAATTAAAAGCCGTATATAAGTGTTATAATGAAGGCAATAGATGACGGAAGTGTCTATATTAGCTATAATAGCCTACTATCAAAATGACTATGTGTCGCAGGCTGAAGCAAATCTTTGTTGACAGAAATTTTGAAATGTAATATTTATGCTACACATTTTTACAACATTAAAAAACATTAATAAATCAGAGGCTACTCAGAAGGTGAGATAACTCCTGGAACTCACTGGCTTTTATTGGCCAAAAGTGTGTCCAACTTGTGTCCAAGTTAAAGGAAACGGCATGCTGTCTTCTTTCAATGGATTTATTACAATTTTTGGCAAGCTAGGTAATGTTTGCTGTGGTCTGGAACAACATAA
Organism: Nerophis lumbriciformis; assembly: GCF_033978685.3. Taxonomy (NCBI): domain Eukaryota; kingdom Metazoa; phylum Chordata; class Actinopteri; order Syngnathiformes; family Syngnathidae; genus Nerophis; species Nerophis lumbriciformis. The sequence goes on from NC_084576.2 coordinate 1,965,516, forward strand.
CACACAAACAGAAATGCTGCCAATATTACATACAGATAATGTGTCATGAGACATGCACATCTAAATTTATATACATACAGGATAAAAGTAAAGGATATTAAATGAGCTCAAATATACCTACAAATGAGGCATGATGGAATGTGTACATACAGCTAGCCTAAATAGCATGTTAGCATTGATTAGCTTGCAGTCATGCACTGACCAAATATGCCTGATTAGCACTCCAACAAGTCAATAACATCAACAAAGCGCACCTTTGTGCATTCAAGCACAGGATAAAACTTTTGGTGGACAAAATGAGACAAAGAAGGCGTGGAAGATCTGTAAACAAACTATTGCGTCACAGTCCACGCTATGGTGAGTTCAAGAACCACCGAAAATAGTAAGACAAAATGATGTTCACCAAACACTCTCATCAGTGAAGCATACACACAAACATATTAAACAGTGGTTTCTCATTGTATCCCATTGGGTTGAGTTTTTTCTTGCCCTGATGTGGGATCTGAGCCGAGGATGTCGGTGTGGCTTGTGCAGCCCTTTGAGACACTTGTGATATAGGGCTATATAAGTAAACATTGTTTGATTGATTGATTGATTGATTGATTGATAGAACGAGACGATTATTACAAATTAGAATGCAAAAAGAAAAAAAAAACATACAGTACAAGCCAAAAGTTTGGACACACCTTCTCATTCAATGGGTTTTCTTTATTTTCATGACTATTTACATTGTAGATTGTCACTGAAGGCATCAAAACTATGAATGAACACATGTGGAGTTATGTACTTAACAAAAAAAAGTGAAATAACTGAAAACATGTTTCGTATTCTAGTTTCTTCAAAATAGCCACCTTTTGGCCCGATTACTGCTTTGCACACTCTTGGCATTCTCTCAATCAATCAATCAATCAATCGATCAATCAATGTTTACTTATATAGCCCTAAATCGCGAGTGTCTCAAAGGGCTGCACAAGCCACAACAACATCCCCAGCTCAGATCCCACATCACGGCAAGAAAAAACTCAACCCAATGGGATAACAATGAGAAACTTTGGAGGGGACCGCAGATGTGGGCACCTCCCCCCCCCTGGTAAACCGGTGTAATGGACCACTTCACAGGTGTGCCTTATCAGGGTTGATTAGTGGCATTTCTTGCTTTATCAATGGGGTTGGTACCATCAGTTGTATTGTGAATGAGAAGGTGTGTCCAAACGTTTGGCCTGTACTTGCCAGGCTTGTCACTGACATGTTGGTTATGTTTTAGTTTTTTCTCTGTGTTTGTGTTTTATTTCCTGTCAGTGCTCTTATTTTGGTTCAGTTTCCTGCTTGCAGGCCGACGACATCATCTTCCTCGTCTCTGGCTCCGCCCAGACCGACGACATCATCTTCCTCGTCTCTGGCTCCGCCCAGGCCGACGACATAGTCTTCCTCATCTATGGCTCCGCGCAGGCCGATGACATCAGCCTCCTCGTCTCTGGCGGGCCGTCCGACTGCCTCGCCACCTGACTCTTCCCAGCTGGTTGCGGGGACACTTGGTCTGGCGGCCCACTGCATTGTCCGCCCTACGCCCTCCCGTGACAGGCTTATCACTGACAGGTTGGCTATGTTTTAGTTTTTTACTCTGTGTTTGTGTTTTGTTTCCTGTCAGCGCTCTTATTTTGGTTCAGTTTCCTGCTTGTCTTCCTGAGCGCTGTTTCCGCTCACCTGCAGCTGATTGGCAGCCTGGCCACACCTGGTGTCAATCAGCCGGCTACTATTTATACCTGCCTCGCCCTCCAGTCAGTGCTGGAGTATTGTTAGCGGTTTCCTGGTTCATGTATGCTGTTAGCTGTTTCCAGTTTGCCTGTTTCCTGGTTCCTGATTCCTGTTTTCCTGTATTTTATTTTTGACATTAAAAGTTATGTTTTCCTGCATCTTGGGGTTCGTCACCAACACTTCCTGACAGCACTGTAAGTCTTATTGTCTCTCATAAGGATTTTGAACAACGGGCAAAATTCCAAAACAAGCGGAGTTCCCCTTAAAAGTTAAAACATGGGAAAAAATACAGGGAAACTAAAACTGGGTAGCGCTGAGAAAGAAAAGGAGTGATAAAGCAGTGCAAAAGGAGTATCCTTGAGAAAACGGATAGGTATGGCTCAGTCGGCTCCTGCAATTTGACTTCTTCTTCACCTCTGGTGTAGAAATAAGACACAGTAGGCAGTTTTGTGACGGGAAACTTTTTTTTCCCTGTGCGCCAAGCTGCTAACCTTTAAATGAGACAGGATAGTTACCCAAAACTGTCTTCAAAATTATCTTTTTGTGTATTTTATTTTGGGAGTATTTTGACCAAAGCAAGTCAACGATTGTTAAGATTACAAATTAAACTGTTTTACTTCAATGTAGAATTTGGTAACACTTTAGTATGGGGGACATATTCACCATTAATTAGTTGCTTATTACAGTAACAAAGACTTAATTTCGAGTTATTTGGACACTAGGGGAACATATAAGGGTTAGGTTTAGGGTTAGGGAAAATGTTAAATGGGTTATACTTATAGCGCTTTTCTACTTTCAAGGTACTCAAAGCGCTTTAATAATAATAATAATAATAACTGGGATTTATATAGCGCTTTTCTAAGTACCCAAAGTCGCTTTACATGTAGAACCCATCAATCATTCACACCTGGTGGTGGTAAGCTACTTTCATAGCCACAGCTGCCCTGGGGTAGACTGACGGAAGCTTGGCTGCAATTTGCGCCAACGGCCCCTCCAATTCACCGGTGTGAGTGGCACCGGGGGCAAAGGGTGAAGTGTCCCGCCCAAGGACACAACGGCAGCGATTTTTTGGATGGTAAGAGGCGGGGAGCGAACCTGCAACCCTCAGGTTTCTGGCACGGTTGCTCTACCCACTACGCCATGCCGCTGCTTTGACACTTTTTGCACATTCACCCATTCACACACACATTCACACACTGATGGTGGGAGCTGCCATGCGAGGACCTAACCACAACCCATCAGTGGCCTAGTGGTTAGAGTGTCCGTCCTGAGATCGGTAGGTTGGGAGTTCAAATCCCGGCCGAGTCATACCAAAGACTATTAAAAAATGGGACCCATTACCTCCCTGCTTGGCACTCAGCATCAAGGGTTGGAATTGGGGGTTAAATCACCAAAATGATTCCCGGGCGCAGCCACCGCTGCTGCCCACTGCTCCCCTCACCTCCCAGGGGGTGATCAAGGGTGATGGGTCAAATGCAGAGAATAATCTCGCCACACCTAGTGTGTGTGTGTGACAATCATTGGTACTTTAACTTTTAACTTTAAGTGTCTTGCTCAAGGACACAATTCAAGGACGTGACGAGGTTGGTAGAAGGTGGGGATCGACCCAGGAACCCTCAGGTTGCTGGCACGGCTACTCTTCCAACTGTGCCACGCCGTCCCCGTAGGGTTAGGGTTACTAATAAGCAATAATTCTGAAGTTATTGAGGGAAGACTCTTAGTTAATGGCTTACTGGTTGTATAATAAGGCCATGCCGAATAAGGCATTAAAGGTCTACTGAAATGTACTATTACCGACCACGCAGTCTGATAGTTTATATATCAATGATGAAATCTTAACATTGCAACACATGCCAATACGGCCGGGTTAGCTTACTAAAGTGCAATTTTAAATTTCGCGAGAAATATCCTGCTGAATACGTCTCGGTATGATGACGTCTGCGCGTGTCGTCACGGATTGTAGAGGACATTTTGGGACGGCATGGTGGCCAGCTATTTAGTCGTCTGTTTTCATCGCAAAATTCCACAGTATTCTGGACATCTGTGTTGGTGAATCTTTTGCAATTTGTCCAATGAACAATGGAGACAGCAAAGAAGAAAGCTGTAGGTGGGAAGCGGTGTATTGCGGCAGGTGTTGTGCCGGATAACGCACCCCCGCTGTAGAATGCACCCCTTGACTGTTGTGCCGGATAACGCAGCCGGTGTTTCAATGTTTACATTCCCGGAAGATGACAGTCAAGCTTTACCATTGGCCTGTGGAGAACTGGGACAGCAGAGACTCTTACCAGGAGGACTTTGAGTTGGATGCGCAGACGCGGTACCGTGAGTACGCATGCAGCTGCGGCTTCCAAACATTTGATCGCTTGCCCGTACGTGCATGCCGCTATGTGCATGTCACGTACGTAACTTTGGGGACTTTGGGGAAATATATGTGCTGTATGAACTTTGGGGAGGTGAACGGGACTTTAGGCTGTGGGATTGAGTGTGTTGTGCAGGTGTTTGAGTTGTATTGGCGGGTTATATGGACGGGAGGGGGGAGGTGTTTGTTATGCGGGATTCATTTGTGGCATATTAAATATAAGCCTGGTTGTGTTGTGGCTAATAGAGTATATATATGTCTTGTGTTTATTTACTGTTTTAGTCATTCCCAGCTGAATATCAGGTCACACCCGCCTCTCACAGCATCTTCCCTATCTGAATCGCTCCCACTGCCTTCTTGTCCTTCACTCTCACTTTCCTCATTCACAAATCTTTCATCCTCGCTCAAATTAATGGGGAAATCGTCGCTTTCTCGGTCCGAATCGCTCTCGCTGCTGGTGGCCATGATTGTAAACAATGTGCGGATGTGAGGAGCTCCACAACCTGTGACGTCACGCTACTCGTCTGCTACTTCCGGTAGAGGCAAGGCTTTTTTATCAGCGACCAAAAGTTGCGAACTTTATCGTCGATGTTCTCTACTAAATCCTTTCAGCAAAAATATGGCAATATCGCGAAATGATCAAGTATGACACATAGAATGGACCTGCTATCCCCGTTTAATTAAGAAAATCGCATTTCAGTAGGCCTTTAATAAGTACTTAATAATGACTAATTAAGAGCCAATACGTTCCTAATTTGCATGTTAATAAGCAACTTATTAATGGTGAATATGTGTTCCCCATACTAAAGTGTTACCTAGAATCGTTCTTCAAATTGATTTACGTAAAATAAAATAAGTATTGGATAGCATTAATGTGTCCCCAATGAAGGGGATAGTGAGGGATGTCCTGACTCTTGTCTCCTTTGCCTTGTTATTGTTTACATTTGGCAAAGCAATGTGCTGTTGCATGGCAGCGCCCAGCTTATTAGCTCTCTGCCCAGACTTGCTGTCATGGCTGAAGCCTAACGACATGAAGATGTCCCTAACAGATGGCTCCTCACCTTCCCCGCCATTTGTCAGCATGAAGCAGGGGCAAAAAAATGCAAAGCAAGTGTCACAAAGCAGCTGGGGATCACTTGGGACCCCCCGCTCTCCAAAACTCAATTTGTTACGTAGGGCTAAATTGACCGAGGTACAGATGATTCCACGAACATTCTGACTTGTCATTTCACGTGAACCCTCCAAGCTAATTGCAAAAGGTGGACACACACACACAAGGACGCTTATTCTTTTCCCGACTGCAGCGCTGCACCTTCCACTTGCTTGTCATACGTTCCTCCTGTGACTACCATTCTGACTCAAGGGCTCACAGCAATTAGTGTCAGCAGTCACTTTTGTGCGTGTCAAGCCATAGTAACTGCTGAGCTCCATACCAAGCACATGGCTTGGAACCAGCCTCAACAGGCACAGTGCAGCTCTCCAAAAATTAATTGCGTGCTTCTTCTCAGCTTGTCCTTAGCCTTTCCACGAGACTGGTTCCATTTAGCGTGTCCCTTGTTGCTTGGGTGGTGCATGCTTATTTGGAATAAGGCAGACATGTATTTAGTACGTATTGGGTAGTACCGTATTTTCCGCACTATAAGCCGCCCCGGGTTATTAGCCGCACCTTCAATGAATGGCATATTTCAAAACTTTGTCCACCTATAAGCCGCCCCGGACTATAAGCCGCGCCTACGCTGCGCTAAAGGGAATGTCAAAAAAACAGTCAGATAGGTCAGTCAAACTTTAATAATATATTAAAAACCAGCGTTCTAACAACTCTGTCCCAAAATGTACGCAAATGTGCAATCACAAACATAGTAAAATTCAAAATAGTGCAGAGCAATAGCAACATAATGTTGCTCGAACGTTAATGTCACAACACACAAAATAAACATAGCGCTCACTTTCTGAAGTTATTCTTCATTCGTAAATCCTTCGTCTTCGGTGTCCGAAGTGAAAAGTTGGGCAAATGTGGGATCCAAAATGGCCGGTTCCGTCTCGTCGAAGTCATCGGAGTCAGTGTCACTGTTGTCCAGCAGTTCTGTGAATCCTGCCTTCCGGAAAGCTCGGACCACAGTTGTGACCGAAATATCTGCCCAGGCATTTACGATCCACTGGCAGATGTTGGCGTCGTCTGGCGCTGTCTCCCTGTCTTAGTGAAGGTGTGTTCGCCTTCTGTCATCCACTGTTCCCACGCAGTTAGCAGTCTAGCTTCGAATGCCCTGTTGACACCAATATCTAGCGGCTGGAGGTCTTTTGTCAATCCACCCGGAATGACGGCGAGTATTGAATTAAGCGCGTAAGCGTGTCTCTTAATGTGATGTTATGAGCTAGCAAATATAACAACTACACTACCCAGCATGCAACAATAGTTACGAGCATGCGCGGTAGCCCTGAGAAGCGTTGTATGCTGGCAGTTAGAATGTGGTTATGAGCACGCTGTGAGTAAACGTTGAGAACTCAGTTAACACGCCTCGTCTGCATTATTTATAATTAGACAGACAACACACTTAATAGGAGCCATTTTGGGGTCTTTACATAAACACACAAATGGAAATGAAACGTCACATATCCCAGCATGCACCGCACGCTTCTTCGTCATCCACTGTTCCCACGCAGTTAGCAGTCTAGCTTCGAATGCCCTGTTGACACCAATATCTAGCGGCTGGAGTTCTTTTGTCAATCCACCCGGAATGACGGCGAGTATTGAATTAAGCTCGTAAGCGTGTCTCTTAGTGTGATGTTATGAGCTAGCAAATATAACAACTACACTACCCAGCATGCAACGATAGTGACGAGCATGCGCGGTAGCCCTGAGAAGCGTTGTTGTATGCTGGGAGTTAGAATGTGGTTATGAGCACGCTGTGAGTAAACGTTGAGAACTCAGTTAACACGCCTCGTCTGCATTATTTATAATTAGACAGACAACACACTTAATAGGAGCCATTTTGGGGTCTTTACATAAACACACAAATGGAAATGAAACGTCACATATCCCAGCATGCACCGCGCTTCTTCTTCTTCCGGGGGCGGGTGGTTGCTTACAGTACAAGAAGAGGCGCTTCCTGTTCTATGGGGGCGGGTGCTTACCTTGGCGGTTGCTTGCGTAGAAGAAGAAGCGCTTCCTGTTCTACCGGGAAAAAAGATGGCGGCTGTTTACCGAAGTTGCGAGAACGAAACTTTATGAAAATGAATCTTAATATTTATCCATATATAAAGCGCACCGGGTTAAAAGCCGCACTGTCAGCTTTTGAGTAAATTTGTGGTTTTTAGGTGCGGCTAATGGTGCGGAAAATACGGTACTACCAATAAGTCGATAATAATGCAATCACTGTGTTAATATCAACTATATATGATGGCATCGTTTATCATCATCAAAATATTGTTTTAACATAGTATTACGCCTGCATGCTGGACGATGTATTGTCCAACAAATTATTGTCGATGAATACTATTATTTTGAGACCAAATTAAGTACTAATGTAATCTTAAAGGCCTACTGAAACCCGCTACTACCGACCACGCAGTCTGATAGTTTATATATCAATGATGAAATCTTAACATTGCAACACATGCCAATACGGCCGGGTTAGCTTAATAAAGTGCAATTTAAAATTTCGCGCAAAATATCCTGCTGAAAACGTTTCGGTATGATGACGCCTGCGCGTGACGTCACGGATTGTAGAGGACATTTTGAGACAACATGGTGGTCAGCTATTAAGTCGTCTGTTTTCATCGCGAAATTCCACAGTATTCTGGACATCTGTGTTGGTGAATCTTTTGCAATTTGTTCAATGAACAATGGAGACAGCAAAGAAGAAAGCTGTAGGTGGGAAGCGGTGTATTGTGGCAGGTGTTGTGCCGGATAACGCACCCCCGCCGTAGAATGCACCCCCTGACTGTTGTGCCGGATAACACAGCCGGTGTTTCATTGTTTACATTCCCGAAAGATGACAGTCAAGCTTTACCATTGGCCTGTGGAGAACTGGGACAACAGAGACTCTTACCAGGAGGGCTTTGAGTTGGATATGCAGACACGGTACCGTGAGTACGCATGCAGTTGCGGCTTCAAAACATTTGATCGCTTGCCCGTACGTGCGTGCCGCTATGTGCATGTCACGTACGTAACTTTGGGGACTTTGGGGAAATATATGTGCTGTATAAACTTTGGGGAGGTGAACGGTACTTTGGGCTGTGGGATTGAGTGTGTTGTGCAGGTGTTTGAGTTGTATTGGCGGGTTATATGGACGGGAGGGGGGAGGTGTTTGTTATGCGGGATTCATTTGTGGCATATTAAATATAAGCCTAGTTGTGTTGTGGCTAAGAGAGTATATATATGTCTTGTGTTTATTTACTGTTTTAGTCATTCCCAGCTGAATATCAGGTCCCACCCGCCTCTCACAGCATCTTCCCTATCTGAATCGCTCCCACTGCCCTCTAGTCCTTCACTCTCACTTTCCTCATCCACAAATCTTTCATCCTCGCTCAAATTAATGGGGAAATCGTCGCTTTCTAGGTCCGAATTGCTCTCGCTGCTGGTGGCCATGATTGTAAACAATGTGCAGATGTGAGGAGCTCCACAACCTGTGACGTCACGCTACTCGTCTGCTACTTCCTGTACAGGCAAGGCTTTTTTATCAGCGACCAAAAGTTGCGAACTTTATCGTCGATGTTCTCTACTAAATCCTTTCAGTAAAAATATAGCAATATCGCGAAATGATCAAGTATGACACATAGAATGGACCTGCTATCCCCGTTTAAATAAGAAAATCGCATTTCAGTAGGCCTTTAAAGGGGAACTGCCCTTATTTTCAAATTTTACCTATCGTTTCCAATCATTATGAGGGACAAGAAGACGTCTTTTTTTAAAATTGTTTTACAATTTTAAAGATGATAAAAAAAACACGTCAAAGATGCGGCTAATGGAGTCATCGTTGTAGCCTTCAAAAACCTCTAAAACAACTTAAAAACCCTCCAGCAATGTTTTATATACACACAGCAAGTCTATATATAATGTAGTAACATTCATGTTCATAACAATATGTAATATGTACAATATACACACTGCAAGTATATATATATATATATATATATATATATATATATATATATATATATATATATATATATATATATATATATATATATATATATATATATATTGCCAAGACGTGGACTCTGAGGGTTTTGTTTTCCCGAGATGCAAGTAAAGCTGGATCGGACATGGCTTGGAGGTGAGTACATATTTATTTAAACTCTAACAGACTACAAAAAAGGAAGCAAACAAAAGGCGCGCACAATGGCGGAGAACAAACTTGGCTAATGAAACAAAAACTTGCACAAAGGCAGAAACTATGAACATGAAAACGAAAACAACACTTACTGTGGCGTGAAACAGCATGAAAACTATGGCATGGAACTATGGCTTGGAATGAAAGGTAGCAGAGGTAAACAGAGATAGTAAGGATCATGTCACCAGGACGATCAACGGACAAAGACATTTTTAAATAACAGTGGCATGATTAGTGACAGGTGTGTGAGTTCAAATGAATCAGGTGCGTGACATGAGGACAGGTGAAAACTAAAGGTCGCTATGGTGACAAAACAAACAAGAGTGCACAAAGAGTCCAAAAACCAAACCTGAACATAACCAAAACAAAACATGATCACACAGACATGTATATATATATATATATATATACAGCTGCATGAACAATATACGACAAATCATCTCAAACCACAACAAAACAATTGCAAATGAGCCGTCGGCCCTCAGACAGAACGACTCCAAAACCAACAAAGGATGTAATTGTCGAAAGAAACCTGATTGCCCTCTCAACGGGGGGTGCTTACAAACATCAGTTGTCTACCAATCTAAGGTAATACGCAAGGACATTAACACATCCGACACATATGTAGGATTAACCGAGGGAGAATTCAAAACCAGATGGAACAATCACAAGGCTTCTTTCAGGAACAAAAACCTGCGAAATACCACAGAACTCAGCAAACACATTTGGGACCTCAAAGACAATAATGTTGAATATTCAATAACATGGCAAATTCTTGCATCCAGCACACCTTACAATAGTGGTAATAAAAGATGCAACCTATGCTTGAAAGAGAAACTGTTTATTATTTACCGTCCAGACCTGTCATCCCTCAACAAGCGCAGCGAAATTGTAACAACATGCCGCCATAGACGGAAACACCTCCTAGGTAACACATGAGCCAATCACCACGCCCCTAGGCCAGCCTGTACCCACCCACTCTGTGCCCTATATAAACCATGGTATGCGAATGCTCCCATTAAAATCTCCTGACGATTGAGGGTACCCCCCTCATGAAACAGGCCTGTAGAGATGAAATAGTCTTGTGATTTTTTTCCCACACATACATATATATATATATATATATATATATATATATATATATATATATATATATATATATATATATATATATATATATATATATATATACATATATATATACACATATATAATGTCGTAACAGACACATTCATAACAATGTGTACTATGTTCAATATTTACCGTATTTTGATAATTTTAATCACTCCAGGACTGGTTTCTTCTGCACATTGCAGCACACGTCTGGCTTCTGGCAACAAATATGTGTTCCTACTTCCGGCATCAAACACAAGTGTTTTCTAGTCATGGCAGACTTGGTAACAGACAACAAAGAAGACTATTTTTGGACAAATGAGGATCCACAACTTTATACTTCTGAAGCTAAATATACTGCTGCTCATAGAAGCCAGCACGAAGGAAGAGTGAGACGTTGGAGAAGACGGAAGCTGAGAGAATGAGGTGAAAGCGATTTTGACGCTATAAATATGGAACTTGGAGCCAAGCTATTTTGACATACATGGAGTGCTTACCGAAAATCACCAGGAAATGTCTCCAGCCAGCTGGACCAGACAAACAATGGTCCATCAAGTGAGTCAATTTAATATGGATCATGATACACGCAGCCCGCCATGCGTGTTAGTATAACTACAGTACATACACTGTCTGGCCAGCTGTGTACAAACAAAACATGAAATGTGTGCTAATACTTTACAGATACTGTAATATGATCGTTCATGATTTTCAGTCAGTACAGATTGATGTCGTATCAAAGTGTTGTGCATTACAAACTCAACTGCGTTTTGTGCTGACGTAGAAACTAGCTTAGCTCTTGTCGTAGCTAGCCTATACGGCTAATACTGTAGTAAGGCGATGTGTTGCTACGCTAGAAAAAGTGTTCACTCTTACGATAACAATGTCACTACAGCTTGGTTATTATACAGGTTGCGTAACATAAATGAAGTATTGTTGACGGTTTTTCAATGCATTCTTAAAATAATTTAAAGGTAAAGTTGGTTGCTCCCATTTTCTGCATTGCTAGCCACCTAGAACGAGACGATTTGTACAGGTAAAAGCCAGTAAATTAGAATATTTTGAAAAACTTGATTTATTTCAGTAATTGCATTCAAAAGGTGTAACTTGTACATTATATTTATTCATTGCACACAGACTGATGCATTCAAATGTTTATTTCATTTAATTTTGATGATTTGAAGTGGCAACAAATGAAAATCCAAAATTCCGTGTGTCACAAAATTAGAATATTACTTAAGGCTAATACAAAAAAGGGATTTTTAGAAATGTTGGCCAACTGAAAAGTATGAAAATGAAAAATATGAGCATGTACAATACTCAATACTTGGTTGGAGCTCCTTTTGCCTCAATTACTGCGTTAATGCGGCGTGGCATGGAGTCGATGAGTTTCTGGCACTGCTCAGGTGTTATGAGAGCCCAGGTTGCTCTGATAGTGGCCTTCAACTCTTCTGCGTTTTTGGGTCTGGCATTCTGCATCTTCCTTTTCACAATACCCCACAGATTTTCTATGGGGCTAAGGTCAGGGGAGTTGGCGAGCCAATTTAGAACAGAAATACCATGGTCTGTAAACCAGGCACGGGTAGATTTTGCGCTGTGTGCAGGCGCCAAGTCCTGTTGGAACTTGAAATCTCCATCTCCATAGAGCAGGTCAGCAGCAGGAAGCATGAAGTGCTCTAAAACTTGCTGGTAGACGGCTGCGTTGACCCTGGATCTCAGGAAACAGAGTGGACCGACACCAGCAGATGACATGGCACCCCAAACCATCACTGATGGTGGAAACTTTACACTAGACTTCAGGCAACGTGGATCCTGTGCCTCTCCTGTCTTCCTCCAGACTCTGGGACCTCGATTTCCAAAGGAAATGCAAAATTTGCATGGTTGGGTGATGGTTTGGGGTGCCATGTCATCTGCTGGTGTCGGTCCACTCTGTTTCCTGAGATCCAGGGTCAACGCAGCCGTCTACCAGCAAGTTTTAGAGCACTTCATGCTTCCTGCTGCTGACCTGCTCTATGGAGATGGTGATTTCAAGTTCCAACAGGACTTGGCGCCTGCACACAGCGCAAAATCTACCCGTGCCTGGTTTACGGACCATGGTATTTCTGTTCTAAATTGGCCCGCCAACTCCCCTGACCTTAGCCCCATAGAAAATCTGTGGGGTATTGTGAAAAGGAAGATGCAGAATGCCAGACCCAAAAACGCACAAGAGTTGAAGGCCACTATCAGAGCAACCTGGGCTCTCATAACACCTGAGCAGTGCCAGAAACTCATCGACTCCATGCCACGCCGCATTAACGCAGTAATTGAGGCAAAAGGAGCTCCAACCAAGTATTGAGTATTGTACATGCTCATATTTTTCATTTTCATACTTTTCAGTTGGCCAACATTTCTAAAAATCCCTTTTTTGTATTAGCCTTAAGTAATATTCTAATTTTGTGACACACGGAATTTTGGATTTTCATTTGTTGCCACTTCAAATCATCAAAATTAAATGAAATAAACATTTGAATGCATCAGTCTGTGTGCAATGAATAAATATAATGTACAAGTTACACCTTTTGAATGCAATTACTGAAATAAATCAAGTTTTTCAAAATATTCTAATTTACTGGCTTTTACCTGTATGTGTAAAAAAAGCAACAAAATAAACCATTTGTCTTCTTCTCTCTAATGATGACTGTGAATGATAGGCAAAATTCCAAAAAAAGGGCAGTTCCCCTTTAAGGAGCCCTAATATGCTAAACCATTTTTTCTTACCTGTTGGTACCTGTTTTTGTTTATTTGGGATTTACTTAAGCCTCGAAAATTTAAATAAATATTTTACATCTCAAAGTGCATTATGGGCCGGGTGGTTTGTTGTGTTGTCGTTTTTTTGTTGCCATTACTTTCCAACACATTCAGCATAGTGGCTCGCTCGCGTTTAAGAGCTCATCTTGTTCATTAAGTTTAAAGCTAAAATATTCCCCTTTGGCTTTTTTCCTCATGTTCATTTATTGTTGAATTAATTTATTGACCATCGACCCAGGCATATATAGTATAGTAATATACTGTTGTTGCTAGGCAGACTTCCTAGAGTGTAGTCATTTATTCCCTAGATTGATAAATGCAAAAAGAAAAGCATACAGCTCTTCCTCAATAATAGAAGGGACTTTAGGGTTGCACATATTGGCTTGTGGCATGACCCAAGGATGCAGAGATGGCAGGCGACATGCAGGTAAAAATGTATTTTAATAGGGGAAAAAGCAGATAGCACCAGCATGGACAAGGCGGTAGACTACGGGTGAGTCAAAAACACTGAAACAAAAACTACAAAGCACATGCAGAATGCAGAAAAACGCAGCACACAGCAGAAACAATGAACCTGGACCAGGGTTGTCATACTTATTTTAGCTTAGGGGCCACATTGAGGAAAATATACTCCCAATTGGGCCGAACTTGTAAAATCATGGCATGATAACTTAAAAATAAGGTACCTGTACCAAAATATTGGTATCGGGACAACACTACAGTGAAGTTAAATGTGTTGATTGGCCAATCACATATTAGCTGTTTTCACCTGCTATGTTTATGATGCCTTTAGTTACATAACCACCATGCCTAGCCTCCCAGTCTGTGGAATTCTCTCCCTGACCACCTGAGGGTAACACAGACTGTGGATGCTTTTAAAAAAAGGCTTAAAAACCCTTATTTTTAAACAAGCCTTTTTTTTTAGATATATGCATACTAGTTTTAGCTATTTGGCTGTTCTAGTTTTTATTTCTATTTTTTTTTTTTACTATCTTTTTATTTATTTATTTTTTAATACACGGTTGTTTACTCATTGTAAAGTGCTTTTTACAAATAAAATCTATTATTAGGGCCCGCATGGCCCATTGCAATGGGACATAAGGACCTATTGAATTTCTAAGGTTTTATTATTATTATCATACCGGCCGCCTCTTTGAGCTGCAATTTGACCCACTTAACATGCTTCAAAACTCACCATATTTGACGCACACGTCAGGACCTGCGAAAATTGCCTTTTGATGAAAAAACCGAACAGCAAAACTCAAAATTGCGCTCTAGCGCCCCCTAGGAAAAAAAAAACTAGACTGCCTGTAACTCCCACTAGAAAGGTTGGAGAGACATGAAACAAAAACTTTTATGTAGGTGTGACTTACACCTACCTTTCATAATTGTACATTTTTGGGCAAAAATCAACAGGAAGTTGGCAATTCCCCCTTCAAGACAAAAAAGTACTAAAAACAGTAACTTTTGCCTCTTTGAGCTGTATTTTGACCCCCTTAACATGCTTCAAAACTCACCAAACTGAACACACACATCAGAACTGGCTAAAATTGTGATCTAATGAAAAAACCTAACCCCAAATCTAAAAATTGCGCTCTACCGCAATTTTTGAATAAAACGCAGAAAAAACTGCTCCTCGGAAGAAAAAAATGACATAACTGCCTGTAACTCCCATTGGGAAGGTCGGAGAGACATGAAACAAACACCTCTATGTAGGTCTCACTTAGACCTACATTTCATAAACTGACAACCCCCAGCTAAAATCAACAGGAAGTTTGCTATTCCCCCTTCAAAACAATTTTTTTGTAAAAACCGGTCACCTTCCTTCAAAAACGATCTCCTCTGAGCGCGTTTGTCGTTTCGCCTTCAAACTGACACAAGAGAGAGATTGAACCCTTGTGATTACAATGACAGAAGCACTTTTTTTGTAACTGCTCCGGTTTTGATTTTATGACCCTTCAAAGACCCGCTGCGCTGATGCTGCTGCGCTGCTGTTTTTTTAAGATGGCTGCTTAAAAGCAGGAAGCACCAACGTGCCCACACAATGCAGACAAGGTAGGCACACTAGACAAAAGTCTTGGGACACTTCAGACTAAAAGTAGACAAAAGTATTGGGACACTTAGGACTAGCACCTGCCAAATATGCGGGCCCGACCAATGCTGCTTGCAGCTTTAATTATTATTATTATTATTATTATTATGGCACCGAGGCGGAGGTTAGCGTACCAGATATTTTGCATCTGAACCAAGCCAAACTGTACTGAGCCTGGGGACAGTGCAGGTCTTCCAATGCTCTTTTGTGGCGGGGTAAACACTTGGCACATGGCAGCAGATGGTAGTGGGGAGCCCCACACACCAGTGGGTGGTCCACTGATGGCGAGAGATGGCGGCGATATGTCGCCACTAATGTGCTCTTCGTCTCTTTAGGGGGGACAAACGGGAGAAAAAGAAGCATACCATTTCCTCCATTCTTAAACGGTGTGCACACTTCATATTGACAATCATAATGAGCATTAAAAACAAATTTGCGAACAGATATTGTGGAATGCCCAGAGTAAGAGATCTTATCACAAAATGAATGCTGATATGCCCTTCCTGCTTCCGTGGTTGTTCTCCAGCACGCCTCGCTTCTCCTGTCTTTATACTATGTCGTCATGGTGACGGGTTTTCGTCTTTGTGTCTAATTAAACAGAGAGCTTTAGATGTATTGACTATCCGAGATCACAGACTAACTCCCCACCGATACCTCGCTCGGTGTCGTCATCAAGCGGCCGGTCTTTTATTAGAAACGTACGCACGCGGGCGTATTTATAAACAAATAGGTGGCTGAGCATTCTCCCGTAAAAGTTCCCCCATGAAACTTTCGAAAGGCACATTTTTGTCGCAGCCCTACGCAAATGTGACCTTTTGCCGTGACGAGTGTACGTTTCCTTTTCGCCCATTTTTTTTATTTTTTTTTCCCCCTCTAGATGTGTGAAACTCCAACAATGCACCCCGCTGTTTCTCGGCAATCAAAAATCATGCTCTAGATTAAAACACATAGTTTCCATAGTTACCGTGGGAAAGGGATAGGAAAGGATGAGGCACAGCTTTCAAGCGGCTCGTCACGTCATGAAACTTCCAAGGCTCCTTTTTACTGGGGGAGCAACATTATATAACAGAGAGAGCCTTATCCAAACCCTCACTTTTATACTTTTTAATTGTCTCATTTCCATGGGGCCTGCTGACAATTTTGAGCTACAAATGCTATGCAAATATAAGCAGGGTCATAATTACCTCCAAATAATGGCAGCACAATGGACCCTGAGCTAAGAGGAAAGACTTCAAAGCAGCAGCATTGTTTCGTTGTCACTTCATTATCTCTAAATAAAAAGAAACATCTTTCTTGTAGGAAAGCCTACTTACACCACGGCTATAATACTGCTCACATGTGACAAATAACTCCCTTGTAATTGTGTTTTACAATCTAGACGCCATATCCTATACCACCCTCCAAATATCATCATGAGGGCCATTTATAGGAAATTCAACAAGCCATATTTTAGCCTTCAAAGCGGAGGAGAGGGTCCCTTGTTGTGGATTTTGCAAACAAATCAAGCAGGGCGAATCCGACAAGGTCCTTAGGTGGTCGTGCGAGGATGCTTGAAGCGCTGGTTATTAATCTCAACTTCAGGTGACCTTGGTTGATGTGGTTGTATGAGATTCTTTGGCTAATCTCACTTGATTGCCTTCGCATCCTCAAAAGGTGCTTTGCATGGATCGCTGGTGTGTCCTATGTTTTTAATTCCACTCTTGAAAGACCACCAGCAAACTGATGTGGAGAGGGTGGGAAAAGTATAGAAACAACACACTCTTGTGGCCGATAGTGTTGATGCACGGATTGCAATGCATGCCAAGCCCCAACATCCATGCATTAATGTCACTGACAAATGTATTTGTTGTTTAATGTTAATTATTGACATCACATTACATCGCTTTGATACCAGTGACGTGCGGTGAGGTTGATGGCTGGTGAGGCACTGACTTCATCACAGTCAGATTTACAAACATATGAACCCTAAAAGAGTATCTTATTCACCATTTAAATGGCAGCAGTTAACGGGTTATGTTTAAAAGCTCATACCAGCATTCTTCCCTGCTTGGCACTCAGCATCAAGGCTTGGAATTGGGGGTTAAATCACCAAAAATGATTCCCCGGGCGCGGCGCCGCTGCTGCCCACTGCTCCCCTCACCTCCCAGGTGGTGAACAAGAGGATGGGTCAAATGCAGAGGACAAATTTCACCACACCTAGTGTGTGTGACAATCATTGGTACTTTAACTTTAACTTTACACATACAAACTGTAGCACACAAAAAAGCACATTTAATTAAAAAAAAAAACGTTTTGGTCTTACCTTTACTTATAAATGAAGTCCATGCGCAGCTCTTTTTGAACAAAAGCATCGATAAATTGTCTATAGAAGTCTTCCTTATCTGTCTTCAGTTTTAAAAGTCTCTCTGTCTCGATGGAGATCTTCCTTTAAGTAGTACCTCCTGCTTCGATTGAAAGTCCAGTTTAGAAAACTGTTTTATTTTAGATATGTAATCCTCCATGTTAAAAGTCCAGGCAAGAGGAAAAAATAAACAAACGCTGCTAATTGTTGCTGCTTGTTGTCACTTCTTCTGCAGCCGAGTAGTCGCAAGAATTATCTCTGGGATCACTACCGCCCTCTACCACCAGGAGGCGGGATTACTGTGAGCCTCACACAGTGAGTCTTTTGCAGCCGTTTTATGATTGCTCAGCACAAGAAATATGTTACACACATACAGTTGTTGACAAAATACACTGTACATTGTGTACCTCAGCTAACTAAACTATGGAAATGTATAATATGATTCATATAGCAATACGGTCTCACTGCACAGCAGGCCAGCAGTTAGCCGAGTCATTGCGCAATCCATGGTGAGGCTCAACTTAGTGACGTGCCTCAACTGGCTGCTGACTCACCGCAAGTCTCTTAGTATTTGAACAGCAAATGTGAAAATTCAGCGATTTTGAATAAAAATAATCTAAAACTGGTGAAGTTAAATGGAAAACAACTTTATAGTATAATCACTGGATACATATAACAATTTTCTTTTTGCATTTTTTTTCTTTCCATGATGGCACGTGAGGCCATGTATATGTCCTAGTTCTAAAACTGCCATAGTTAAAGCGCATAGGAGGCATGCAAATACTGGTAATCACAAAAAAAGTATCATATTAAACATGTATGAACACAAATTATCTGCAGATTTTATTTCAACCGCACGTGCTCTTTTACCTTGAAGGGGGACTGCACTTTTTGAAGGGGGATTATGCCTATCGTTCATAATCCTTATGAAAAAGAAGGATTCTAGCATCTCAACATCAATGGCATTAATCAAAATAATGGAAGGGATAACCAATGCAATAGATGTTAAAAAATGTGCTGCTGCGTGTTTATGGATTCAACCAAAGTATTTTACACAACTAGCATCTTAATAAACAAATTAGAAAGGTATGGAATCAGAGGGTTGGTCTTGAACTGGGTTAAAAGCTACTTAACCAACAGGAAGCAATACGTGAAGATAGGAGAACAAACATCTACAGAGCTGAAAATATTTTTTGGCGTACCTCAGGGATCAATACTTGGACCAAAATAGTTCAATCTTTACATGACATTTGTAAAGTTACAAAGGACTTAAAGTTAGTATTATCTGTAGATGACACGGCTGCGTTTTGTTCAGGAGAGAACATACAGACGCTAATACAAATAATAATAATGAACAAATTAAAAAGATGGTTTGACAAAAACAGACTATCTTTAAATATCAGTAAAACTAAAATAATGATATTCAGTAACAGTAGAAGAGAAAGTCAAACACAAATACAGGTAAAAGCCAGTAAATTAGAATATTTTGAAAAACTTGATTTATTTCAGTAATTGCATTCAAAAGGTGTAACTTGTACATTATATTTATTCATTGCACACAGACTGATGCATTCAAATGTTTATTTCATTTAATTTTGATGATTTGAAGTGGCAACAAATGAAAATCCAAAATTCCGTGTGTCACAAAATTAGAATATTACTTAAGGCTAATACAAAATAGGGATTTTTTTGAAATGTTGGCCAACTGAAAAGTATGAAAATTAAAAATATGAGCATGTACAATACTCAATACTTGGTTGGAGCTCCTTTTGCCTCAATTACTGCGTTAATGCGGCGTGGCATGGAGTCGATGAGTTTCTGGCACTGCTCAGGTGTTATGAGAGCCCAGGTTGCTCTGATAGTGGCCTTCAACTCTTCTGCGTTTTTGGGTCTGGCATTCTGCATCTTCCTTTTCACAATACCCCACAGATTTTCTATGGGGCTAAGGTCAGGGGAGTTGGCGGGCCAATTTAGAACAGAAATACCATGGTCCGTAAACCAGGCACGGGTAGATTTTGCGCTGTGTGCAGGCGCCAAGTCCTGTTGGAACTTGAAATCTCCATCTCCATAGAGCAGGTCAGCAGCAGGAAGCATGAAGTGCTCTAAAACTTGCTGGTAGACGGCTGCGTTGACCCTGGATCTCAGGAAACAGAGTGGACCGACACCAGCAGATGACATGGCACCCCAAACCATCACTGATGGTGGAAACTTTACACTAGACTTCAGGCAACGTGGATCCTGTGCCTCTCCTGTCTTCCTCCAGACTCTGGGACCTCGATTTTCAAAGGAAATGCAAAATTTGCATGGTTGGGTGATGGTTTGGGGTGCCATGTCATCTTTCGGCATGCCAAGCCGCAATCTCCAGCCAAAACCATCACCACCCGCTCCAAGGCTGGTCCCTGTACCAGCACCCGCTTCAAGGCTGGTCCCCATATCAGCACCAGCTCCAACGCTGGTCACCATATCAGCACCCGCGTCAAGGCTGGTCCCCGTACCAGCACCCACTCCAAAGCTGGTCCCCGTACCAGCACTCAGATGGGTCCCCATACCTGCACCCAGACTGGTTCCCGGACCAACACCCAGACTGGTTCCTGTACCAGCACCCAGAATGGTCCCCGTACCAGCAGCCAGACTGGTCCCTGTGCCAGCACCTTGGCCAGCATATGCTTCAGCACCACGGCCAGCTCATGCTTCAGCACCTCGGCCAGCGCCTCAGCCTGCTACTTCATCTCTGGCTCCGACGACATCGTCCTCCTCGTCTTTGGCTCCGACGACATCGTACTCCTCGTCTCGGACTCCGACTCCACTGCGCCGCCATCCTCCTCATCTTCGGCGGGCCGTCCCACGGCGCCACCCTAGTCTCCAGCATCGTCGCCTCGTTGCAGCGCCCTTTGTGGCCAGCGCCAACAGCAGCAACGCCCAGGCGTAGGCGTGGAACCTTCAGACTGCTGTGGTTCTGGCGCCACTCGCGTCCGCCTTCTCGACGGCCAAGGCTGTTCCTTGGTCGTCCTCCTCGCCTGCTGCAGTGGCGTTCTACTCTCCGCCGCCACCAGACTCGTCCCCGGTGGATTCGGGGACACTTGGGCCGGGTGCCAAGCAGGGAGGTAATGGGTCCCATTTTGATAGTCTTTGGTATGACTCGGCCGGGGTTTCAACTCACGACCTACCAATCTCAAATATTAAATACATAAACAATCTTTATCTCAAAAAAAAAAAGGGTTCAAGATGTTCATCATAATTATTGTTCTGTGTACTTTGTGAACATTTGTAGTTTGAACAGTCTCTTAAACTGAATCATATTGGTGCTTTGTTTGATTTATTTGGTCAATCCATTCCATAATTTAATTGCACAAACGGATATGCTAGAAGTTTTAAGTGTTGTACGTGCATACAAATGTTTTAAATGCGATTTTCCTGTAAGGTTAAATTTCTCCTCTTTTGTTGAGAAGAATTGTTGTACATTATTGGGTAGCGGGTTATATTTTGATTTAAGCATAGTTTTAGCTGTTTGTAAATGCACCAGGTCGTGAAATTTCAATAATGGTTATTTAATAAATAAAGGGTTTGCATGTTCTCTCTATCCAGCATTATGTATTATTGTAATTGATCTTTTTTGTAACACCGTTGGTGAATTAAGCGCACATTTGTAGTTGTTTCCACATATTTCTACACAATAACTCAGATATGGTAACACTAGCGAGCAGTAGAGAATATGAAGTGATTTTTACATGAGATTTCCAATTCATTTTATCATCTATTATTATTACACCCAAAAATGTGTTTTCTTTTACCCTTTAAATATCTACTCCGTCTATTATGTACAGGTAAAAGCCAGTAAATTAGAATATTTTGAAAAACTTGATTTATTTCAGTAATTGCATTCAAAAGGTGTAACTTGTACATTATATTTATTCATTGCACACAGACTGATGCATTCAGATGTTTATTTCATTTAATTTTGATGATTTGAAGTGGCAACAAATGAAAATCCAAAATTCCGTTAGTCACAAAATTAGAATATTACTTAAGGCTAATACAAAAAAGGGATTTTTAGAAATGTTGGCCAACTGAAAAGTATGAAAATGAAAAATATGAGCATGTACAATACTCAATACTTGGTTGGAGCTCCTTTTGCCTCAATTACTGCGTTAATGCGGCGTGGCATGGAGTCGATGAGTTTCTGGCACTGCTCAGGTGTTATGAGAGCCCAGGTTGCTCTGATAGTGGCCTTCAACTCTTCTGCGTTTTTGGGTCTGGCATTCTGCATCTTCCTTTTCACAATACCCCACAGATTTTCTATGGGGCTAAGGTCAGGGGAGTTGGCGGGCCAATTTAGAACAGAAATACCATGGTCCGTAAACCAGGCACGGGTAGATTTTGCGCTGTGTGCAGGCGCCAAGTCCTGTTGGAACTTGAAATCTCCATCTCCATAGAGCAGGTCAGCAGCAGGAAGCATGAAGTGCTCTAAAACTTGCTGGTAGACGGCTGCGTTGACCCTGGATCTCAGGAAACAGAGTGGACCGACACCAGCAGATGACATGGCACCCCAAACCATCACTGATGGTGGAAACTTTACACTAGACTTCAGGCAACGTGGATCCTGTGCCTCTCCTGTCTTCCTCCAGACTCTGGGACCTCGATTTCCAAAGGAAATGCAAAATTTGCATGGTTGGGTGATGGTTTGGGGTGCCATGTCATCTGCTGGTGTCGGTCCACTCTGTTTCCTGAGATCCAGGGTCAACGCAGCCGTCTACCAGCAAGTTTTAGAGCACCTGAGTGACGTGTTGACAGCCTGTTCGCACGTCCGCTTTCCCACAATAGAAACAGCTAATGATCGAGAGCGAGTTCTTGGTTTCTTATGTGGGTTTATTGTTAGGCAGTTTCATTAACGTCCTCCCAGCGCGGTAACAACACACAACAAGAGCAGCCAAGTTTTTGTCTACCGTAAAGCAGTTCGTCTGCCGTAAACAGCAATGTTGTGACACTTTTAAACAGGACAATACTGCCATCTACTGTACATGCATATGTGACCCACCCATAATGTGTCACATTTTTGTGTTGATTTATTTATTTTATTTTGTGGTTTGAATTCGTTTTTGGAGCTGTCATTACACATTTATCAGTATTCACATTGGTCAGTAGGAGGCACTAGGGTGTTTCTTCCCAATTGAATGCTATCACCTGCAGACCGGAAGTGTCTTGTCATTCTGATGAGCGCGACCAGTCTGTGAACAATTGAAACGTCCTGTGTGCTTTTTCCTCCTGTTTTTCCTAGTTTTGGTGAATCAACTCACTAAATAATATCCATGTGATCTTTATAAGTTTAAGTACACATTCTGATGGTGGAGCCTAACTCTAAAGTGTTTGTGAGTTGTAGTTTGTATTTGTGAATGAATCCAGTGCACAGCTGCAGTAATCAATACAAAAAGGCGACGTGAGTGCGCAATGTTTATATAGGAACTTTTGATCCTAATTCAGACTCCCAAATTAGAGCTCCCGTTTTCTTATTGATTTTATAATGTATATTTGTATAATGTGTGTGTTCTGAAATAGTGACAGAGAATAGAACAAGGATGGACAATTCAACCCTTAACTCAACAATGAGTAGATGAGTGTTATGTGTGTGTATATGTGTAAATAAATGAACACTGAAATTCAAGTATTTCTTTTATTTATATATATATATATATATATATATATATATATATATATATATATATATATATATATATATATATATATATATATATATATAGCTAGAATTCACTGAAAGTCAAGTATTTCTATATATATATATATATATATATATATATATATATATATATATATATATATATATATATATATCTTAACCACGCCCCCAACACACTGCTGCTACTCTTTGCCCTGTAGATCCGAAAACAGCAAGTACTTGACTCTGTGAAAGAAACAACGCGATCCCAGCCGGCATCAACAGGAGACCGTCATCATTTAACCAAGCAACACCTCCATACCAGAAAGCACTCAAAGAAAGTGGATACCAATACACCCTCCAATACGACCCACCAGCAACTAAAACAAGAAAAAACAGGAAACATGACAACATACTCTGGTACAACCCCCCCATTAAGCAAAATCGTCAGCACGAACATGGGACAAAAATTCCTTGCACTCATTGACAAGCACTTCCCCTAAAAACGAGCAGGGAAACCTGTGAAACAGGCTTGTAGGGATGATATAGCCTCTGTGTTTTTTCTTGACCTAACGTATATATATATATATATATATATATATATATATATATATATATATATATATATATATATATATATATATATATACATATACATATATATACATATACATATATATACATATATACATATACATACATATATATATATATATATATTTTTTTTTCTCCTGATGATTGAGGGAACCCCCTCATGAAACAGGCCTGTAGAGATGAAATAGTCTTGTGATTTTTTTTCCCACACATACATATATTGGATAACCTTATTAAGACATATATATATATATATATATATTTATATATATATATATATATATATATATATATATATTTATATATATATATATATATATATATATATATATGACTTTGCCTCGGTGGATTCGGGGACACTTGGCCTGGCGACCCACCGCCATGTCCCCTTCCCGCCCTCCCATGACTCTTGTTCATATTTTCTGTTTTTGGACATCTGGGATCTGCCCGTAAGGGGGGCGTTCTGTCATGTCTGTGTGATCATGTTTTGTTTTAGTAATGTTCGGTTTAATTTTTGGACTTTTTGTGCACTTTTGTTTTGTTTTGTCACCATAGTTACCCATTAGTTTCACCCATTCAATCCCAGGTACAAAAAAGACATTTTGGACAATTTAAAGGGGAAGTTTCTGCTCCCCTCCTGTCCTCCCTCCGCCCACCTCTAGAGAGAGTTCCAGACCGCAGGGAGCGCGTCTGGTATCCGCCCCTTGAGGGGGGGGGGCTAAAGCTGGGAATTGTTCAGGTGGGGTGGCTCAGCATCACCATGTCAAGCCACAGCCTCCAGCACCAGTCTTCCGACCTGCCAAGCCACAGCCTCCAGCACGGCCACCACCACCGGTCTTTCGCCATGCCAAGCCGCAACCCCCAGCTAGGCCACCTCCACCTGCACCAGTAGCTGCACCACGGCTAGAGGCAAGGCTAGCACCAGAGCCAAGGCTAGCACCAGTAGCAGCACCACGGCTGGCACCTGTCGCTGCACCACGGCTGGCACCAGAGCCAAGGCTAGCACCAGTAGCAGCACCATGGCTAGAACCACGGCTAGCTACTCCAAGGCTAGCACCACGGCTAGCTGCTCCAAGGCTAGCACCTGTCGCAGCTCCACGGCTAGCACCTGTCGTTGCACCACGGCTAGCACCAGAGCCAAGGCTAGCACCAGTAGCAGCACCACGGCTAGAACCACGGCTAGCTACTCCAAGGCTAGCACCACGGCTAGCTGCTCCAAGGCTAGCACCTGTCGCAGCTCCACGGCTAGCACCTGTCGCTGCACCACGGCTAGCACCAGAGCCAAGGCTAGCACCAGTAGCAGCACCACGGCTAGAACCACGGCTAGCTACTCCACGGCTAGCACCTGTCGCAGCTCCACGGCTAGCACCTGTCGCAGCTCCACGGCTAGCACCTGTCGCAGCTCCACGGCTAGCACCTGTCGCTGCACCACGGCTAGCACCAGAGCCAAGGCTAGCACCAGTAGCAGCACCACGGCTAGAACCACGGCTAGCTACTCCACGGCTAGCACCTGTCGCAGCTCCACGGCTAGCACGTGCTAGCACCTGTCGCAGCTCCACGGCTAGCACGTGCTAGCACCTGTCGCAGCTCCACGGCTAACACCTGTCGCAGCTCCACGGCTAGCACCTGTCGCAGCTCCACGGCTAGCACCTGTCGCCGCACCACGGCTAGCACCTGTCGCCGCACCACGGCTAGCACCTGTCGCCGCACCACAGCTAGCACCAGCTCCATGCCAAGACCAAGCCACGCCAAGACCAAGACCCGCCACGCCAAGACCAAGACCCGCCACGCCAAGACCAAGACCCGCCACACCAAGACCAAGACACGCCACACCAAGACCAAGACCCGCCATGCCAAGACCAAGACCAAGACCAAGACCCGCCATGCCAATGCCAAGACCAAGACCCGCCATGCCAATGCCAAGACCAAGACCCGCCATGCCAATGCCAAGACCTGCAATGCCAATGCCAAGACCCGCCATGCCAAGACCAAGACCCGCCATGCCAAGACCAAGACCCGCCATGCCAAGACCCACGCCTAGACCAAGACCAAGACCCACGCCGAGCTTCGCCGCCTGACGCGCCACGCCGAGCTTCGCCGCCTGACGCGCCACGCCGAGCTTCGCCGCCTGACGCGCCACGCCGAGCTTCGCCGCCTGACTCACCACGCCAAGCCACGCCTGCCACGCCTGCCACGATGACGACGCGCCTGCCTCCTCGTCGGCTACGGATATGGCCGCTACCTGGTCGCCCGCCACGCCAAGTGCGCCCACCTCCCAGTCGGCCACGAATGTGGCCAATCCCTGTGCGCCCGCCTCGCCTGCTGCAGCGGCGTTCCACTCGCCGCCGTCACTTGACTTTGCCTCGGTGGATTCGGGGACACTTGGCCTGGCGACCCACCGCCATGTCCCCTTCCCGCCCTCCCATGACTCTTGTTCATATTTTCTGTTTTTGGACATCTGGGATCTGTCCGTAAGGGGGGCGTTCTGTCATGTCTGTGTGATCATGTTTTGTTTTAGTAATGTTCGGTTTAATTTTTGGACTTTTTGTGCACTTTTGTTTTGTTTTGTCACCATAGTTACCCATTAGTTTCACCTGTCATGTCACGCACCTGTTTTGAGTCACGCACCTGTTGTTAATCATGTCTGTGTTATTTAAGCTTTTCATTGTCTGTTGTTCGTCCTGGTGTCACATCCTTTCTAACCCTGCTGTCCTCTCGTTTCAAGCCCTGTTCACGGTCCCATGCCACAGTAAGTGTTTTGTTATTTCGTGTTCAGTTTCTGCCTTTGTGCAAGTTTTGTTTTCATTCGCCAAGTTTTTTTTACCTCCGCCATTGTGCGCGCTTTTCGTTTATTCCTTTTTTTGATAGTAATAAATAAATCATGTACCCACCTTCAAGCCATGTCCGATCCAAATTCTCTTGCATCTTGGGAAAACAAAAACTCCATAGTCCAAGTCCTGACAATATATGTATATATATATATATATATATATATATATATATATATATATATATATATATATATATATATATATATATATATATATATATATAAATATATATGTATGTATGTATGTATGTATATATATATGTATATATATGTATGTATATATGTATATATATGTATATATACATACATACATACATACATACATACATACATACATACATACATACACACACACGTATATGTATGTGTGTGTGTATGTAAGTATGTATATACACATATATATATAATGTGTGTATATATAAATGTGTATATACATACATACATACATACATACACACACACACACGTACATATACATATATATGTATGTATATATATATATATATATATATATTTATGTATATATATGTGTGTATATACATACATACATACATACATACATACATATATATATAAATATACATATATATATATATATATATACAGTATATGTATGTGTATATATATGTATATATATATATATATATATATATATATATATATATATATATATATATATATATATATATATATATATATATATATATATATATATATATATAATATATACATATACATACATAAATATACAAACATATATATATATAAATATATATACACATATACATATGTATATATGGTAGGGCTGTGAATCTTTGGGCACCACATGATTAAATTAAATTTGATTCTTGGGGGTAACGATATGATTGTGCCTAGGGAAAATGACAAACGAGTAACGGGCCACAGATGGCCCCTGTGTCACACTTTGGACACCTCTGTAGAAGGTGCCAAGGCCCAATGGCAAATGGGTCACGGGCCACAGTTGGCCCCCTGTGCCGCATTCAGGGCACACCTGCTGTGGAAGCTAGCTGTTTATGGCCATTATAGTCGTAGTACTGTAGTATGATTGTTCATCTGATGGTAACATTTGGGACGCGAGTCACATGGTTGTCTTACGTCAGCACCGGGAGTAGTAAAATCAGTTGTTCATATGGCAGGTTTTTCGTGTGTGATAAAGGGGTGGATAATCGGGATGTCCTTCTTTGCTGCTACCTTGTTTTATCATATATTACTGCCTTTGCACATGCCAATGTTTACTTTTGTATGCATAATAAATCAACATAAAATCCGTACATTGCAGCAATGTTCACGGACTCTAGTATTTGGCTTGTGAGCTTCACGTCCCAGGCAAGCGATGGTCGTGGTTGAGAGAAGAGTTCCTTGTTGTTGTATGCTAGAAAATGTCCAATGCGTTGCACAAGTTAGCCTTAATGCATTGTTGCAGCACGTCATGCAACGCGCGTTTGCGATACGAGCGAGTGTCGTGTATTGCCTTGCTCGGGGGTTGTGGCCTCGGTGTCGAGAGTGGCGGGGTTGAATGCGTGCCTGTTGACGGGTCTGTTGGTCACTCTCTGGGTGGGGGTGTCACTGATTTAAATTTTTATTTTTGATAATTTTCTTGATCGACCGGTAGCGTCCCAAAGATAAACTGGTCGATCGCGTTCGGCAGGTGGGTATCACCTTTTATAGACGATAAAAGCCATATACTGTATTGTCAATATACACATTGACGGAGGCAGATAATTACATATATCCATATTTAGGTGTTACTTCTTTATTTTCATAGTCATATTACAAAACAGCTAGTGTTCTTCCAGTTGTTCTCTTTTGGTTGTCTGCAAGTACTGTGTGTGTCAACCTTGAAGCTGTGGTATGCAGGGAGTAGCTATAACTCATTTTCCTTATCTGTTCCTGTGTCCAGTTGAGGGAGACAATGGGCATGTGTTCGGGCTGGAGGGAGGGACAACGTGGATGGGAGCGAGAAACACATATAGAAGAGAAGGTTTCTGTATTTTAGATTAGATCATTTTAGCTGCGCTAGTGAACGCTTGCTGGACTGGATTGGTCTCACGTTTATTTTCAAAGCTTTGAAAATAAATCACAAAATACCCATTTTGTCTGGTGGTCAAATTGAACTCAGCTTATGTGCCATCAAAAGAAAGAGAAAAGAAAAGAACTTGGGAGCAGCCAGCACAACTTAATTTCTTAACCTGGGTTCGATCGAACCCTCGGCCGCGGAGGTCAAGACACATCCAACTCATCGTGTAAATAACAACTTCTCCCTATCGGCAAATTATGGATACCCCCAGTTTTTGCGTACAATCCTTTTCGAGGATGCTGGACATAAAAACAAAGAAAAGGAACAGACTTTGCTGTGAAAATGACATGAGAGTGGCACTTGCCAAGGTGAAGCCACACATATCGAAACTGGTCTCCCAAAGGCAACAGAAGTCACACTGATTTGCAGGTGTGTAATTTGTTGTGAGTTCATGCTCTGTCTTGGTTTTGTTCTTTGAACAAGGTGATGTTCATGCACGGTTAATTTTTTGTACCAGTAAAAAAACATACAAATTTGTCTTGGATTTGAAAGAAAAAAAAAACATTTTATTTTTCACTAAAGAAGGGTTCGGTGAAATTGCATATGAAACTGGTGGGGTTCGGTACCACCAACAAGGTTAAGAAACTCTGATCTAGTGTGAGGAACTCGCATGGCTGCAGTTTTTGAGACCCCAAGTAGCAGGAACCAGCAGACAATGAGAAGGTAAGATGATTTTATTATAATGAACATAAATAAAGCAGTCTTGCACATAAACGTTCCACAACATAAAGCGATCTTTGAACACAGAGGAGTGCTCGAGACAAGGCATAAATAGACATATGCTGATTGGCCGCAGGTGTGGACCAGGTGCCAATCAACAGCAAGGTGAGTGAATCAACACAGTGCTCAGTGGAACAAGCAGGAAGTGGAAACCAAAATAAGAGCACTGATAGGAAGTAAATACAAAAATAATGAAACAAACAGAAATGAAGTGACCGATCGTCACATCTAGCATTAGAAAGTTACAGACTTGGTAGAAGTTTAACCTTAGCCAGCCTATAGTTCCAACCTGTACGTCAGCCGGGCTTCCTTCCTCACTCACGTCCGCCCGCGTCACCTCCTTCTTTAGTGCCGACAACAAAATATGGTGAGCATCTGGTCTTGTTATATCATCTGGAATGTTGTGTTGTGGTGAAAGTCACTCAAAACAGATGGCTGGTGGCGGTCACAAAAGTCCATAGTGCACAATAAAAGCAAGAAAGCTAAATAAAACCCTACAAAACATTTCATTTGCGTCTAACAACTCCGCCTCTTGAAACAAACTGTTTGAGCAAAAAAGTGGCTTCAAGATGGTCTGTAAAGCAACATCTTTGCAAATGTTTCACTAAAGAACTATAGACCATAAGACCATAAGGAAGTGTGTTAAATGTAGGAAAAAAATCATGATGTGACCCCTTTTAATAATAATTAACTAAAAGATGACATTGAATGTAAAAAAAAAAAAAAAAAGGCACTTTCTCCATTGGTTTGAATACACAGACTGTCACGATGGGGGGGGGGGGGGTCGCAGCTTGCTGCGCGGTTGTTCTTTCAAGATGCAAAGACGGCTCCGGACGAAGGCGTAAAGGTAGGATTGGATTTATTAACATAAATCACTCAACTACCAAAAACACAAACAACACAACAAAAAAAAAGGCAAGCGTGCCTAAAACACATGAAACTACTAGTTAGCAGAAGCTATGGCATAGAACATGAACACTTACTTGGTCAGAACGTGACGTAAACAATGAAGCCAGGCCGACTGACTGGCAAAGGCAACTTAAATAATGCCTCTGATTAGTGCTTGGGAAGCAGGTGAGCACTAATCAGAGACAGGTGAACACAATAAGTCGCCATGGTGACAAAAGCAAACAAGGAGGCCTAAACGGGAACTAAAGAAGTCCAAAACTAACAGAACATAACTAAACAAAACATGATCCAGACCACGGATCATGACAGAGCCCCCCCCTTAAAGACAGATTCCAGATGTCCATAAAAAAAATTAACAAGAGTCATGGGAGGGCGGGAGGGGGACATGGCGGTGGGTCGCCAGACCACGTGTCCCCGTATCCACCGGGGCAGAGTTAGGTGGCGGCTGCGAGTGGAACGCCGCTGCAGCAGGCGAGGCGGGCGCCCAGGGAATGGCCACATTCGTGGCCGACTGGGAGGTGGGCGCACTTGGCGTGGCGGGCGACCAGGTAGCGGCCATATCCGTGGCCGACGAGGAGGGAGGCGCGTCGTCATCGTGGCAGGTGTGGAAGCTCGGCGTGGTGAGTCAGGCGGCGAAGCTCGGCGTGGCGCGTCAGGCGGCGAAGCTCGGCGTGGCGCGTCAGGCGGCGAAGCTCGGCGTGGCGCGTCAGGCGGCGAAGCTCGGCGTGGCGCGTCAGGCGGCGGGTCTTGGTCTTGGCATGGGTCTTGGTCTCGGTCTTGGTCCTGGCGTGGGTCTTGGTCTAGGTCTAGGCGTGGGTCTTGGTCTTGGTCTAGGCGTGGGTCTTGGCATGACGGGTCTTGGTCTTGGCATGGCGGGTCTTGGCATGGCGGGTCTTGGTCTTGGCATGTCGGGTCTTGGTCTTGGTCTTGGCATGGCGGGACTTGGTCTTGGTCTTGGCTTGGCGGGTCTTGGTCTTGGCTTGGCGGGTCTTGGTCTTGGCTTGGCGGGTCTTGGTCTTGGTCTTGGCATGATGGGTCTTGGTCTTGGCATGACGGGTCTTGGTCTTGGCATGACGGGTCTTGGTCTTGGCATGACGGGTCTTG
The DNA here is from genome assembly GCF_033978685.3 of Nerophis lumbriciformis. Classification (NCBI taxonomy): domain Eukaryota; kingdom Metazoa; phylum Chordata; class Actinopteri; order Syngnathiformes; family Syngnathidae; genus Nerophis; species Nerophis lumbriciformis. Next base: position 1,997,219 of record NC_084576.2, read on the forward strand.
GTCTTGGCATGACGGGTCTTGGTTTGGGTCTTGGTGTCGTGGAGCTGCGATTGGCGGCTCTTGGCGTCGTGGAGCTGCGATTGGCGGTTCTTGGCGTCGTGGAGCTGCGACTGGCGGCACTTGGCGTCGTGGAGCTGCGACTGGCGGCATTTGCCGTCGTGGAGCTGCGACTGGCGGCACTTGGCGTCGTGGAGCTGCGACTGGCGGCACTTGGCGTCGTGGAGCTGCGACTGGCGGCACTTGGCGTCGTGGAGCTGCGACTGGCGGCACTTGGCGTCGTGGAGCTGCGACTGGCGGCACCTGGCGTCGTGGAGCTGGTACCGGAGCTTGGCGTGGTGGGTCTTGGCGTGGTGGGTCTTGGCGTGGTGGGTCTTGGCGTGGTGGAGCTGGTGCTAGCCTTGGTGCGGCGACAGGTGCTAGCCGTGGAGCAGCTACAGGTGCTAGCTTTGGTGCAGGTGGAGGTGGCCTAGCTGGGGGTTGCGGCTTGGCATGGAGCAGCTGAGCCACCCCACTAGTACAGCTCCGGGCCCTAGGCCCCCCTCAAGGAGCGGATACCAGACGCGCTCCTTGCGGTCTGGAACCGTCTTTAGGGGTGGGTGGAGGGAGGACAGGAGGGGGGTAGACGCCTCCCCTTTAAATTGTCCAAAATGTCTTTTTGTATTCCCCACCTGAGTTTGAGTGGGTGGACAAAAAGAAAATGTCCGTGACGTGGGTGGGGCTTGAGTCTTGGAGGGCGAAACAGAATTCAGAAAAAAAAATTCCTGGCCTATGACGTCATCAGCAGGCGGCGGCGTGATGTCAACAGCGCAGGTCTCCAGCTGACTGACAGCCCAATCGATGAACTACTTGGCGAAATGATGAATTGGATTGCCAATCTTTGGCGGCAAGGAATACTAATCTGATTGTGGCTTCCTGCTGTCCGGAGGAGGAGTTTGGGGGAATGACGCGTCTTGACGGCGAAACGAAGCCTTTCTGGCTGGCTTCCGTCTTCGCCAGCGCATCTCCATCTCCTCGTGGTCCGCTGCGAAAGAACTGTAAGTTGGCTTCATTCTGTCACGATGGGGGGGGGGGGGGGGGGTCGCAGCTTGCTGCGCGGTTGTTCTTTCAAGATGCAAAGACGGCTCCGGACGAAGGCGTAAAGGTAGGATTGGATTTATTAACATAAATCACTCAACTACCAAAAACACAAACAACCCAACAAAAAAAAAGGCAAGCGTGCCTAAAACACATGAAACTACTAGTTAGCAGAAGCTATGGCATAGAACATGAACACTTACTTGGTCAGAACGTGACGTAAACAATGAAGCCAGGCCGACTGACTGGCAAAGGCAACTTAAATAATGCCTCTGATTAGTGCTTGGGAAGCAGGTGAGCACTAATCAGAGACAGGTGAACACAATAAGTCGCCATGGTGACAAAAGCAAACAAGGAGGCCTAAACGGGAACTAAAGAAGTCCAAAACTAACAGAACATAACTAAACAAAACATGATCCAGACCACGGATCATGACACAGACCCTGTTACTGATTTGGCGGAACAAACAATAAGCAGCAGACAACTGGTTATTTTGGGCCAACTCTGTTACGGTTGTACAGGAGGAGAAGACGGCACAGACAACAGGGACGTCGTTTAACTCTATATTTATTTAAATACAATAATATGAAGTGTGAACTAACCTTAATGTGTGTATAGTGTGTGACTACGTGTGGGAATTAGATGTTGAGTGTTACCAGTAGTGTTGAGCGAGAGGGGTAAGACTGGCTCGGGGGTCCGTGAGCAGGCAGGAAGTCGGGCACAATAGAGAGGCGTCAAAGTCTGTGTCCAGGCGGGAGGTCGAGATCCAAAAGATGCAGCCAGAGAACCAGAGGGGAACACAGGGAGACGAGACACACGGCTCGTTACGCAGAAACGGAGGTTGACTGCTGGAAGACGACAAGGGGGACATGAGACCAATAAACACGGAGGGGGAGAAACACAGAGAGAGAGTATGCATATAGCGAGTAGTATAGTGGCTTACTGTACAGGAACATGTAGCTACGTTCTGGCAAAGGATGCAGGTTTGCACAGGCTTATGAAGGCAGATCCTCTCATCAGCGACAGGTGTGTTGATTGCTGATGATTGATTGAATGCAGCTGCTTGCTGCAGCCGGAGTGACACACAGATTAATGCGCACTTGTGTGCGCCCGGGCCGTGACAAATTCTACATTTAAAAAGTACGAATTAACTACAGCCTGTTGCTCTCCACTCTGCTCTGAACCACCTGGAGCAGCAGCAGAGCAACGCCCGGATGCTCTCTGTGGACTATAGCTCTGCCTTCAATACAATAATCCCGGACAGACTCTGCAATAAACTGGACACTCTTGGCCTCCCCCCTCTCACAAACGCCTGGATAAGGGACTTCCTAACGGACCGACCCCAGAATGTGAGACTTGGCCCGCACCTCTCATCCTCCCGCACGCTGAGCATCGGCTCCCCACAGGGCTGTGTGCTGAGCCCCCTCCTCTACTGCCTTTACACCCATGACTGCAGTCCGGCCCACAGTGACAACCTTACCGTCAAGTTCGCCGACGATACCACAGTGGTCGGGCTCATCTCCAGGGGTGACGAGGCTGCCTACAGAGAGGAGGTCCTGAAGCTGACGGCCTGGTCTTCGGAGAACAACCTCGCTCTCAACACCAGCAAGACCAGAGAGATCATCGTCGACTTCAGGAGGAGCAGCACCGACCCTGCCCCCCTCTACATCAACGGCGAGCGTGTAGAGAGGGTCCACACCTTCAGGTACCTTGGAGTCCACATCTCTAATGACTTCTCCTGGACAGTCAACACCACATCAATCATCAAGAAGGCTCAGCAGCGGCTACACTTCCTTAGAGTCCTCGGGAAGTACAACCTGAAGCCTGACCTGCTGCTGACCTTCTACCGCTCGTCCATCGAGAGCCTGCTGACCTACTGTATTACGGTATGGTACGGCAGCTGCACTGCAGCAGACAGGGAGAGGCTGCAAAGAGTGGTCAAGACGGCTCAGAAGATCATCGGCCGCCCTCTCCCCTCTCTGATGGACATCTACACCTCCCGCTGCCTCAACAGAGCCAGTGCCATCATCAAGGACAGCACCCACCCTGGCTCTGACCTGTTCCACCTGCTGCCCTCTGGGAAGCGCTACAGGTGCATTCAAACCAAAACAAACAGGCTAAAGAACAGCTTCTTCCCCAGGGCCATAACCATCCTGAACGGACTGCCCCATTGGCCCTCATAACTGCCTTCTCTTCGGTGCAATAACCCATTCCACCAACCACCCTGTTTTTTTTTGTTTTTTTTTCATGTATATATTCATTTCACACCATATTCATTGCACTTCTACATTTTTTATATTTTTATCTATTTGCACATTGTTTTTCTAGCATGCTCACATCGCACTGTATGGAATGGCCTCAATCTCGTTACCTTGCGTAATGACAATAAAGCTGATTCTGATTCTGATTCTGACTTCCTGATTTGGTCGCCACACCGGCCGCCATAAGCAGTCACACGAATGAGGGGAGATCTGCCAAGCATCTCACCTCTGCAGTGCTCGCCTCTCCTCTGGGATCATCTGCTACTACGTTCTCATGGTCAGCAGTACACAATGTGCTCGTACATTCACATCATGGAATGTGTAGGAGTGGCACACACACATCATAATTACCAGTCATACCATCACATCATAAAAGAGGGGTCAGTGATCATGGCATTATTCCCCAGGGTTGCAAACCCCACCCCAATTACTTTGAGTAATATCTTTCAAAATCTTAAATTATTCTTAAAGTTGCCCTTGACCCTCATCTTCTTCATCCCCCTGTGTCATGATCCCCGTGGGGCAAATAACAACAGACACCAAAGACCAACGGGGCATTCCTACTGTGCGTGGTTTAATTGTTTTCCTGTGGAGATCAGGTAATTTACACTAATAACTCACTGAGAGTGGGGGGAGATAGAGAGAGAGAACAAGAGAAGAAAGAGAGACCATCACCATCCCAAGGAGCCTTAATACAGCACGATGCACACACGTGAGGAGAAACAAAAATAAGCTTCACCGCATCCTGTCGAAACAGTGAAGTGTATAAGACCAAATAGTCCAGGTGCAGCATTGCCCTGAAGTTCCGAAATGGACTGCAGTGGCTGCAAAAAGTATCCAGCAGAGGGCATGGTGGATGACTGCGTTCTATTTATAGCAGTTGATTTCTGAAGGGGATTAAAAGGCTTCCTGAAGATGCTCTCAACAGGGGGGAAGGCCTATTCTCGGTCTCTGAGCACTAGCATGTTGAATTGAAGCTTTGTGTACTGTAAATGCCCGTGATATAGGTGGTTCAGTGAGTGCATACTGAGCTCGGTAGTTTCTCATAGTTGGGAGTAGATGGTATGTGTTTGGTCACCCTGGCTACAACAAAAGAGTTTGAACTGCTAGAATGACATCCGTGTTAAATGTTCTGCAGAATTGTAGGGAAACTGCATACATTCATTGACAAAGTGTTAACACATTCTTTTTGCAAGAGCTGTCTTTGGTTCTGAGTGAAACTAAATAGGTCCCATTTTTTAAGCAGGTCAAATATATCAAGAAAAACTATCATGTACCGTATTTTCCGTACTATAAGGCGCACCGGATTATTAGCCGCACCTTCAATGAATGGCATATTTCAAAACTTTGTCCACCTATAAGCCGCCCCGGACTATAAGCCGCGCCTACGCTGCGCTAAAGGGAATGTCAAAAAAACAGTCAGATATAATATTAAAATTTGACTGACCTATTAAAAACCAGCGTTCTAACAACTCTGTCCCAAAATGTACGCAAATGTGCAATCACAAACATAGTAAAATTCAAAATAGTGCAGAGCAATAGCAACATAATGTTGCTCGAACGTTAATGTCACAACACACAAAATAAACATAGCGCTCACTTTCTGAAGTTATTCTTCATTCGTAAATCCTTCGAATTCTTCGTCTTCGGTGTCCGAATTGAAAAGTTGGGCAAATGTGGGATCCAAAATGGCCGGTTCCGTCTCGTCGAAGTCATCGGAGTCAGTGTCACTGTTCAGCAGTTCTGTGAATCCTGCCTTCCGGAAAGCTCGGACCACAGTTGTGACCGAAATATCTGCCCAGGCATTTACGATCCACTGTCTTAGTGAAGGTGTGTTCGCCTTCGGTCATCCATTGTTCCCACGCCGTTCGCAGTCGTGATTTGAATGCCCTGTTGACACCAATATCCAGCGGTTGGAGTTCTTTGGTTAATCCACCCGGAATGACGGCGAGTGTTGTATTTGTGTGCTTCACTTGTTTTTTGACACCATCTGTGATGTGGGCGCGCATGGAGTCGTATATCAACATGGACGGAGCTGTGTGAAAAAAGCCACCCGGCCTCTTCGCGTAAACTTCCCTTAACCACTCGCTCATCTTTTCTTCATCCATCCATCCCTTCGAGTTAGCTTTTATGATGACGCCGGCTGGAAAGGTCTCTTTTGGCAAGGTCTTCCTTTTGAATATCACCATGGGTGGAAGTTTCAGGCCATTAGCATGGCAAGCTAGAACCACAGTGAAGGACGACTTCTCATTCCCTGTGGTGCGAATATTCACCGTACGTGCTCCCGTTGTATCCACAGTATCCACAGTGCGGTTCACAGGAATATCAGTTGCTGTGAAATAGTAATCCGTGTGAGGATGGAGAGATTGCGTCTTTTCATGAACCGGATCCTTGTCGCTTAGTAGGAGCCATTTTGTGGTCTTTACAGATGTAAACAGGAAATGAAACGTACGATAATATCCGCGCGCTTTTTCTTCTTCTACGCGGGCGGGTGGTTGCTTACAGTAGAAGAAGAAGCGCTTCCTGTTCTATGGGGGCGGGTGCTTACCTTGGCGGTTGCTTGCGTAGAAGAAGAAGCGCTTCCTGTTCTACCGGGAAAAAAGATGGCGGCTGTTTACCGTAGTTACGAGACCGAAACTTTATGAAAATGAATCTTAATATTAATCCATATATAAAGTGCACCGGGTTAAAAGCCGCACTGTCAGCTTTTGAGTAAATTTGTGGTTTTTAGGTGCGGCTAATGGTGCGGAAAATACGGTATATTAAAGATAAATATAAAAGATGAATAAGGTAAAATAAATAAATAAATACTTCATAAGATATGCAATATAATATAACGTAAAAGTAAATAAACACAAGGAATGAGGGTCGGGGGGCTCTCAGCGGTCAGCTCTGTCTAAGTTGTGTTACTCGAATCGCTTGGGGTGATGTCAAGCTTGTCCCTAATAAGGTCTAGGAGGGGGCCCCAAGTTTTATGGAATGATGACACAGATCCTTTCTGCTAGTAGTGCATATTTAATGGAAGCACCTACATTATAGAGTGTTATATAGAGTTGATATCGAATGAATTTCCTCACTTTTAGTCCTGTCATGGCGTCGGCTGTAACAGCAGGTAAAATATCCATTTGGCGTACACAATGTGGTTTTTTTCTCGCATTTGTTTGTTTTTAAAATATTATTGTTTACATGGCATTTCCCTTCGTCAGACTTCCGCTGAGTTATGACTCCAACGCACTGGACTTTTCCAACACCAGGAGCAGCAGAAGAGGAAGATTCAAAATGGTATCGGTAACAAGTCTTTGTTATGTTATGTTATGTTATATTATGTTATGTTTTGTTATGTTATGTTATGTTATGTTATGTTATGTTATGTTATGTTATGTTATGTTATTTTCATTTATTTTGCGCCCCCCAACCAACTGTTACATCAGCCCGGGGCGCAGCCCGAGTGGATAAACAAAAAAACAGAAACAGAGACTGAGACACACAAAGGAATCAATCAATCAATCAATCAATCTTTATTTATATAGCCCTAAATCACAAGTGTCTCAAAGGGCTGCACAAGCCACAACGACATCCTCGGTACAAAGCCCACATACGGGCAAGGAAAAACTCACCCCAGTGGGACGTCGATGTGAATGACTATGAGAAACCTTGGAGAGGACCGCATATGTGGGTAACCCCCCCCCTCTAGGGGAGACCGAAAGCAATGGATGTCGAGTGGGTCTGACATAATATTGTGAGAGTCCAGTCCATAGTGGATCCAACATAATAGTAAGAGTCCAGTCCATAGTGGGGCCAGCAGGACACCATCCCGAGCGGAGACGGGTCATCAGCGTAGAGATGTTCCCAGCCGATGCACAGGCGAGCGGTCCACCCCGGGTCCCGACTCTGGACAGCCAGTACTTCATCCATGGCCACCGGACCTGTGCCCCCCCACCCTCAAGGAAAAGGGGAGCAGAGGAGAAAAGAAAAGAAACGGCAGATCAACTGGTCCAACAGGGGGGCTATTTAAAGGCTAGAGTATACAAATGAGTTTTAAGATGGGACTTAAATGCTTCTACTGAATCTAAACTAAACATTTAAGACTCACAATGAACACATAAATCAAAAGTCATCTGCGGTAAAAAGGTGAGTTTTAAGCTTTGTTTGTCACATACTGATTACTGTTAGTATTTAGCAGAGGTGTGGACTCGAGTCACATGACTTGGACTCGAGTCAGACTCGAGTCATGAATTTGATGACTTTAGACTCGACTTGACAAAATGTAAAAAGACTTGCAACTCGACTTAGACTTTAACATCAATGACTTGTGACTTCACTTGGACTTGAGCCTTTTGAATTGACATGACTTGACACGACTTGCTACTTTCCCCAAAACCCAAAGATGAAAAAGTTATTCGGGAGCGCTCCGTATTTTTCATTGTGTACTTGTCTATCAGCGTTGCGTGTGTCAGCTGGTGTGCTCTCAGTACAACAGCCAATCAAATTAGATCTACTTTGTTTTCATCACACAGCATTCATCCAATCAAATTGCAGGACAACCAACGAAGAAGACATGTCCAAACCACACGCCAGTGAACAAACAATGATACCTAAAATAATTTCGTTTGGGTATAAAAATTACGAGGTGGTCAACACAAAACGGTTTGCAGTATGCAACACATGCGGTTCGAAAATTACTGATGGAGAGGCAACAACTTCCAACTTCGTCCGGCATTTGAAGTTGCACAAAGAACGGTAAGTTTTGAATGTAAGATAACGTTTATTGGCTAAGTAACGTGACTTTTATTTGCTGTGTAGTTAAATCAGTGAGGCTGTAAACTCACTGCTAACGTTATAACGTTATTGCAAACACGGGAATCTGTTGCAGTTCACTACCTTATTCATACTTTTTGTTCAGTGATTTTTTTTAAGCAGGGTTAGTCAATATATCACACGTAACGTTAGACGGCGGTCAGCAGCACCGCGTATTTTAGCCACCTAAAAAAAGACAAAAATAGTAAAATAAAGGTCAGTTAAAATGTATACTATATTATGAATATGTGTACCGTTTTAGCTAGCTTTCTGACATACTGTTGGTTGTTTACCTCAGCGGTCCCCAACCACCGGGCCGCGGCCCGGTACTGGTCCGTGGATCGATTGGTATCGGGCCGCACAAGAAATATATATATATTTTTTTTCTTTTTTTAATTAAATCAACATAAAAAACACAAGATACACTTACAAGTAGTGCACCAACCCAAAAAAACTCTCCCCCCCCTTTTGTTCTGGGCATTGAACATGAAGACTCTTCCTTCACTGTTCCGAGTGGCCATGAGAGTCTTGGCAGTGCCTGCCTCCAGTGCTCCAGTGGAGCGAGTTTTCAGCCATGGTGGCATCATACTACGCCCCCATCGTGCACAAATGACTGACAGACTCTTGGCTAATTTGGTCTTTTGCAAATGCAATGCAGCATAGGGCCCTGACATATAAAAAGTACAACTTTTTTGTTATGTTCACGTATATGTCATGTTTTTTCAATGTTAACACTTTTGTACAAATAAGTACATTTGCACTTTATTTTTCAATGTGTTTGTTCTGTAAAGGAATGAGTTAATGTTTAAAATGACTGGTTAATATTATAAAGTGCAATGTCAGCACAATTTTCTTTCCTGCAATTTAAAATGCACTTGTTTTAATAAATAAATACAGCGTTTGAAAAGCATACACAATCTGTGTTAATATATTAGTCTGTGGTTAAAAGGACTTGAAAGGACTCGAAACTCAAAATGCAGGACTTAGGACTTGACTTGAGACTTTCCAGTCTTGACTTTGGACTTGACTCGGGGCTTGCCTGTCTTGACTCGGGACTTGACTCGGACTTGAGGGCAAAGACTTGAGACTTACTTGTGACTTGCAAAACAATGACTTGGTCCCACCTCTGGTATTTAGGTAAGTGCCTGTCAGTAACATTATTTTAATTCAAGCCCATAACTTGCAGTCATGGTGTGATGTGCCACATCTGCTTGTGTTGCGGGGCCACTAGATGGTGGTGTCCAGCCAAGCACCATCCGGTGTGGGACTTGCATCCATGGGGCTCATTATTAGCACATGATGAGGCTGCATTTCTCCAAAAAAAAAAAAAGCAAACACAGCTCGATTAATATTTAAGAAGGATGGAAGGAAATGAACGCACACCGCTGAGAAATCCAAGGTCGTTGTAAAAGATGAACATATAGCACCTCCTGTTCTTCGACATGATTTCAAGATGTATTATTTCTGCTTTGTTTGAAAGGAAACTTCAAGTTGTGCCTAACACTGTATACATGTTCTATATTACTTTTAGTTTGTTTTGTTTTTTACCTAAAAAAAGACCCTGAAAGGTCATTACAGTAAATACAGTACAAATGCTCCATATTGCCTTGATAGCAGAGGGCTACTTTATTGTTACACAAGGAGGACACCGACAAACACTGCGGTAAAAAAAAAAAAAAAAAAAAAAAAAGGGAGAGAGGAAAAAGGGGGGGTATTAAAGATCACAACCTCAAATATCAACTCTGCACACTGTTGCCAAGTCTTGTTGCTATGGAGATTGCATCCTACTGCAGGTGTGAATAACGACAGAGGAAGTCAACTGTGCTTCCCTCTCTGTCTCTTCATGCCCGTCTGTATCGCGTACGCAAGTGTGAATGATGCGTGCAGACATGCTTGGAGGTTTAAACCTTCATATTCGGTGCCCATCTTTGTTGTGTGTTCGTTTGCTTTATTTGTACATGCATTGTGTTGTTGTCCTGCATTTTGCTAGGGTTGTCTCTCACCAAAGGCAACATTAAAATACTTTTGAACTGTGCAACTGTATAGTTAACCTTCAAATGTGTGCAAGTGTGCAAATAAATAGCTGCATGGGTCCTAACAGTGCCAGCAGACTTGCAGTCAACTGTGATGGTTCTGCTGTTTTCCAACGATTCTCGTTGAACAGGCTACGTTCATAATTGAATAATGTACACAGACCTGTATCTTGTCTTGTTCAACAGAAGACCAACTCTTTGAATTAAATGTAGACACAATGTTAAAACAAAGTAGCTTTAAAGAGGTACTGCACTTTTTTTGGAATGTTGCCCATTGTTCACAGTCGTTATGTAAAACAAGAACACATGTTTTGTTTGTTTTTTCTGCATTCTAAATCCTAAAAAACATCTAGCAAAAGTCAGCTAACAATGACGTCAATGAAAGTCGCTCTATTTCACCTATAAAGTGCTCTAAAAACATCCAAATACCTCCATCAATGTTTTCAATCATCAATCAATCAATCAATGTTTATTTATATAGCCCTAAATCACAAGTGTCTCAAAGGGCTGCACAAGCCACAACGACATCCTCGGTATAGCCCACATAAGGGCAAGGAAAAACTCACCCCAGTGGGACGTCGATGTGAATGACTATGAGAAATTTTGGAGAGGACCGCATATGTGGGTAACCCACCCCCCTCTAGGGAGACCGAATGCAATGGATGTCGAGTGGGTCTAACATAATATTGTGAGAGTCCAGTCCATAGTGGATCCAGCATAACAGTAAGAGTCCAGTCCACAGTGGGGTCAGCAGGAAACCATCCCGAGCGGAGACGGGTCAGCAGCGCAGAGATGTTCCCAACCAATATACAGGCGAGCGGTCCACCCCGGGTCCCGACCCCGGACAGCCAGCACCCCATCCATGGCCACCGGATCTGTGTGTCTTCCCCTCCACAAGGGATAGGGGGGAGCAGAGGAGAAAAGAAAAGAAACGGCAGATCAACTGGTCTAAAAAAAGGGGGGCTATTCAAAGGCTAGAGTATACAAATGAGTTTTGAGATGGGACTTAAATGTTTCTACTGAGGTAGCATCTCTAACTGTTACCGGGAGGGCATTCCATAGTACTGGAGCCCCAATAGAAAACGCTCTACAGCCCGCAGACTTTTTTTGGGCTCTGGGAATCACTAATAAGCCGGAGTTCTTTGAACGCAGATTTCTTGCCGGGACATATGGTACAATACAATCGGCAAGATAGGCTGGAGCTAGACCGTGTAGTATTTTATACGTAAGTAGTAAAACCTTAAAGTCGCATCTTAAGTGCACAGGAAGCCAGTGCAGGTGAGCCAGTATAGGCGTAATATGATCAAACTTTCTTGTTCTTGTCAAAAGTCTAGCAGCCGCATTTTGTACCAACTGTAATCTTTTAATGCTAGACATAGGGAGACCCCAAAATAATACGTTACAGTAATCGAGACGAGACGTAACGAACGCATGAATAATGATCTCAGCGTCGCTAGTGGACAAAATGGAACGAATTTTAGCGATATTACGGAGATGAAAGAAGGCTGTTTTAGTAACACTCTTAATGTGTGACTCAAAGGAGAGAGTTGGGTCGAAGATAATACCCAGATTCTTTACTGATTCGCCTTGTGTAATTGTTTGGTTGTCAAATGTTAAGGTGGTATTATTAAATAAATGTCGGTGTTTAGCAGGACCGATAATCAGCATTTCCGTTTTCTTGGTGTTGAGTTGCAAGAAGTTAGCGGACATCCATTGTTTAATTTCATTAAGACACGCCTCCAGCTGACTACAATCCGGCGTGTTGGTCAGCTTTAGGGGCATGTAGAGTTGGGTGTCATCAGCATAGCAATGAAAGCTAACACCGTATTTGCGTATGATGTCGCCTAGCGGCAGCATGTAAATACTAAAGAGTGCAGGGCCAAGAACCGAACCTTATATCGATTGTATTCCGACACATGACTTATTTCCTGAAGTGAAAACCAGTGGTGGTCAACCAAGCCAAGATGGCTGTTGTGCAACTACCTGCGTACGCAAGAGGCCTAGATATTCTTGCAAAAAGCAGGTACGAGCAAAAAATCCAACTATGCAATGCAATGGATGTCTATACTTTATCAAAAAAGATTTGTCTAGTGAAATCAAAGATTTTCCGTCAGTGGAGTTCCCGGACATGTCGAACGATCTTGTGCTCCAAATGTCGTTCTCCACGACAAAACAGATAAGAACTTGGAAAAGCATGGAGGTCTACAACTTCTTTGTGTGTGGCTGGGTCAAGGAAATTGGCATCAAGACTCTCTCGGATAAATATGCATAATTTTTGCTCGGGTCGGGTTGCATTTCATGATTTAACTTCGCGTCCTGCGAGGATGCGTCCATGTAAACAAACTAGCACCCGACAGCTTGACAACCGTGACTGTGTGTCCATTTAATAATGAAGATAATACTTCAATTGGAAATACTAAAAATATATCAAACAATGTCACGTCCAGAAAAGTCTGCTGCCGCTCGCTACCGCGCAAAAGCTAAGTACTATCTTTCTATATGTGTGCTTCTATTTGTTATACAGCTTTATTTATTCCTTTTCCAACATATTTAGTAGTCTTATCAAACCTACAAAACACCCACTCTCTGTCTCACCGCCTCTCTTTCAGCTAGTTAGTTGTTAAACTAGCAAAGCTAAGCTACTCCCAGTCTGAAGCTACTGTGCTGTTCGTCGCTCAAAAGCAAACTAGCTAGCTGCAAAGTTAACAAACCTAAGCTAGTCCCGAACCAAAGTAATTGTGCTGCGAAGGCGTCTGCTCCCTCACGCTCCTGCTGCTCTTTGCCAATTTCTCAGAAGACAGCAAAAACTCAACTCTGCGAAAGAAACAATGCGAGTATGGCTCCCTGCTATTTGTGCACCGTTCTCATGGATAGTTTGGCCCGACTAGAGGACTGAATCCGCCAGTTAGAGCAGAGTAATTTCGTAACTATAGAAGCCGCTAACACGTTTGCTAGCGCTAGCTGTAGCGAACTGACTTGCCCAGTTTGTAGCAGCCCAAAGCGGCCTACAAGCCACTGTGAACTGATTGAGACGCATAATAGTCCTACACCCCAGTCTACCACACCTTAGTCATAGGGGACTCAATCATCCGGAACATGCAGTTTAGTAAACCAGCCATAATTAAGTGTATTCCCGGGGCCAGAGCACCCGACATTAAAGCTAGTCTTGGGGAGCTGACTCGCAACAGGCCTAGTAAACACATACGACAGGCTAATCACACCACTACCTACGCGAGCATAGTTGTACACGTTGGCTACATTGACACTAAGATGAGACAATCAGAGATTACTAAAAGGAAACTAGCTTGGACGTGTAATCTCGCTAGAAAGATGTCTTGGCATTGACTACTTGTCTCTGGCCCCCTGCCTGCGAGAGGCAAAGCAGATTAGTCTCGCTTAACAAGTGGCTGGCTACTTTTTGTAAAGAACAGGGACTAACGTTTATTGATAATTGGCCCTCAATCTGGGGCAAACCAGGCTTGCTGAGGAGGGATGGCCTTCACCCCAACCGGGAAGGCGCCATCACCACCCTTTCCAGGAATATAGATTACTGTTTGAATGCAGATACGAATGTATGTACGAAGGATATTGCTTTCCAAAATAATCTCTCTCTTTTTGAAGAAATAACATTAGAGGAACTCTTGCGACTTGTAAATGGGACAAATCAAACAACATGTTTACTTGACCCACTTCCTGGGAAACTTATCAAGGAGCGATTTGCAAATTTAGGACCACAAGTGCTGAATATTATTAACGTATCACTTTCCTCAGGTACTGTTCCCCGAGCATCAAAAGACCTAACCTCGATGCTGGCCTTATTGGTAAACTTCTGGCCGGTGTCCCACCTTCCCCTTATCTCAAAAACCCTCAAAACAATTGTTGTACAGCAGCAAAATGAACACTGGGCGTCTAACAATCTCTGTGAACCTTATCAGTCCGGTTTCAGGGCAAATCACTCTACGGAGACAGCCCTTGCAAAAATGACTAATCATCTATTGCTAACTATGGATGCTGATGCGTCATCCATGTTGCTGCTACATGATCTTAGCGCTGCTTTCGATTCCATCGATCATAACATTCAATTAGAACGTTTCAAAAGACGTACTGGTATGATAGACTTAGCCTTTTCTTGGTTTAAAGGCCTACTGAAATGCGATTTTCTTATTTAAACGGGGATAGCAGGTCCATTCTATGTATCATACTTGATCATTTCGCGTTATTGCCATATTTTTGCTGAAAGGATTTAGTAGAGAACATCGACGATAAAGTTTGCAACTTTTGGTCGCTGATAAAAAAGCCTTGCCTGTACCGGAAGTAGCAGACAATATGTGCGTGACGTCACCGGTTGTGGAGCTCCTCACATCTGCACATTGTTTACAATCATGGCCACCAGCAGCGAGAGCGATTCGGACCGAGAAAGCGACGATTTCCCCATTAATTTGAGCGAGGATGAAAGATTTGTGGATGAGGAAAGTGAGAGTGAAGGACTAGAGGGCAGTGGGAGCGATTCAGATAGGGAAGATGCTGTGAGAGGCGGGTGGGACCTGATATTCAGCTGGGAATGACTAAAACAGTAAATAAACACAAGACATATTTATACTCTATTAGCCACAACACAACCAGGCTTATATTTAATATGCCACAAATTAATCCCGCATAACAAACACCTCCCCTCTCCCGTCCATATAACCCGCCAATACAACTCAAACACCTGCACAACACACTCAATCCCACAGCCCAAAGTACCGTTCACCTCCCCAAAGTTCATACAGCACATATATTTCCCCAAAGTCCCCAAAGTTACGTACGTGACATGCACATAGCGGCACGCACTTACGGGCAAGCGATCAAATGTTTGGAAGTCGCAGCTGCGTACTCACGGTACAGCGTCTGCGTATCCAACTCAAAGTCCTCCTGGTAAGAGTCTCTGTTGTCCCAGTTCTCCACAGGCCAATGGTAAAGCTTGACTGTCATCTTTCGGGAATGTAAACAATGAAACACCGGCTGTGTTTGTGTTGCTGCAGCCGGCCTCAATACACCGTTTCCCACCTACAGCTTTCTTCTTTGCTGTCTCCATTGTTCATTGAACAAATTGCAAAAGATTCACCAACACAGATGTCCAGAATACTGTGGAATTTTGCGATGAAAACAGACGACTTAATAGCTGGCCACCATGTTGTCCCAAAATGTCCTCTACAATCCGTGACGTCACGCGCAGGCGTCATCATACCGAAACGTTTTCAGCAGGATATTTCGGCGCAAAATTGCACTTTAGTAAGCTAACCCGGCCGTATTGGCATGTGTTGCAATGTTAAGATTTCATCATTGATATATAAACTATCAGACTGCGTGGTCGGTAGTAGTGGGTTTCAGTAGGCCTTTAACTCCTATCTTACTGACAGGATGCAGTGCGTCTACCATAACAATGTGACCTCAGAGTATGTTAAGGTAATGTACGGAGTTCCGCAGGGTTTGGTTTTTGGCCCTGCACTTCGTCAGCATCTATATGCTGCAACTAGGTGATATCATACACAAATACGGGGTTAGATTTCACTATTATGCTGATGACACCCAACTCTACATGCCCCTAAAGCTGACCAACACAAAGATTGTTGTCACCTGGAGGCGTGTCTAAAAGAAATTAAACAATGGATGTCCAGCAACTTTTTGCATCTTAACGCTAAGAAAACGGGAATGCTGATTATCGGTCCTGACGGGCACCGGCACCTATTTAAAAATACCACTGTGGAAGGGGGTGTGGCCTGCAGGCCTGCAGCGAAGCAGGGTGTGCCAGGACTGGCTTCGAAATCAGCGACAGGTGCGTAGGTGGCCCACCTTGGCCTGGTTATCTAATCACCTGTCGCTCTGTTAAAAGGCAGCAGCCGGGAGGAGACAGTTGTTGGAGTGGGAGTTGGAGCTGAAGGAGAGTCGGAGCGAGAACGAGAGACAAAGACAATTGCTGAAAAGCCATAAAAAGACTATATTTGAAAAATAAAAACGTCATTGTGAATCTAAACTGGACTCTCATGTCAATGCCTGGTGGTCCAAAGAACCCACTGGAGGGCAACCTCCACAACCACCTTTGACAAGAAAACAATTACACAAAGCGACTCTTTATTATCTTCGACCCCACTCGCTCATTTGAGTCTCACATTAAAAGTGTTACTAAAACAGACTTCTTTCATCTCCGTAATACCGCTAAAATGTGTCCCATTTTGTCCACCACCTACGCTGAGTCTACCTCAGTAGACTTAAAGTCACATCTTTAAACTAATTTGTATACTCGAGCCTTTAAATAGAACCCTTTTTGACCAGTTGATCTGCCTTCCCTCTTTTCTGCTTCTGCGTGGAGAGGTTATGAGGCTACCACGGATCAGCCTCCACAGAGGAAGCGCTAGCTGTTCCAAGTCGGCACCCGGAGTGGACCACTCCTCTGCATCAGTTGGTGGCATGTCTCCATTCAAAAGGATTCCCTGCATGCATGCCAATGGACTAGACCAGGAGTCCCCAAACTAAAGTATACAAACAGCAATGTTAATATTTGGTTACATGTCCTTTGGCAAGTTTCACTGCAATAAGGCACTTTTGGTAGCCATCCACAAGCTTCTGGCAAGCTTCTGGTTGAATTTTTGAGCACTCCTCTTGACAAAATTGGTGCAGTTCAGCTAAATGTGTTGGTTTCTGACATGGACTTGTTTCTTCAGCATTGTCCACACGTTTAAGTCAAGACTTTGGGAAGGCCATTCTAAAACCTTAATTCTAGCCTGATTTAGCCATTCCTTTACCACTTTTGACGTGTGTTTGGGTTAGGGTTGTACAGTATACCGGTATTGGTATAGTACCGCGATACTGATTAATCATTTTTGGTACGATACTGTCTCTGAAACGTACCGGCTCCGCAACCTCCCGAGCCCACGTCAAAGTCACGTCATGACATTGCTGGGTTTACGAGCAGACGAAAATGTTCGGCGGCACACAATCACGTTACAAGCAGACACAGTGTGGAGACAGAAAAGGAAGAACGGATGCATTTTGGTGTAAAAACTAAAGATAAAGGTGACGTTATAACACTGAAACGCCCTCAGGAAGAGGTGCTTTAAGACATGGCTAGCAAGCTAGCGGCTAAAGTCTATCCGCCGTCGGCAGTGTTTTAGATACTTCTAAATCACTAATCCTGTCTCCATTGTGACAAATAAAGTATGTTTCTTACAAGTATCATCCCTGCAGGACGAGGAATAGCTAAACATGCTTCACTACACACCGTAGCTCACCGGCATCAAAATGTAAACAAATGCCATTGGTGGATCTACACCTGACATCCACTGTAATGATATCAAGTACAGGCACGTATCTAGTCGATACTACTATGATTACGTCAATATTTTCTTTCATTTTAAAAAAATGTATATTATGGTTATAAACTCAGGAAATATGTCCCTGGACACATGAGGACTTTGAATATGACCAATGTATGATCCTTTAATGACTTGGTATCGGATCGATAACTAAATTTGTGGTATCATCCAAAACTAGTGTAAAGTATCAAACAACAGACGAATAAGTGATTATTACATTTTAACAGAAGTGTAGACCGAACATGTTAAAAGAGAAAGTAAGCAGCTATTAACAGTAAATGAACAAGTAGATTAATAATTCATTTTCTACCACTTGGCCTTAATTATGTTGAAAAATAATAGAATGATAAATAACACAATACAGGTAAAAGCCAGTAAATTAGAATATTTTGAAAAACTTGATTTATTTCAGTAATTGCATTCAAAAGGTGTAACTTGTACATTATATTTATTCATTGCACACAGACTGATGCATTCAAATGTTTATTTCATTTAATTTTGATGATTTGAAGTGGCAACAAATGAAAATCCAAAATTCCGTGTGTCACAAAATTAGAATATTACTTAAGGCTAATACAAAAAAGGGATTTTTAAAATGTTGGCCAACTGAAAAGTATGAAAATGAAAAATATGAGCATGTACAATACTCAATACTTGGTTGGAGCTCCTTTTGCCTCAATTACTGCGTTAATGCGGCGTGGCATGGAGTCGATGAGTTTCTGGCACTGCTCAGGTGTAATGAGAGCCCAGGTTGCTCTGATAGTGGCCTTCAACTCTTCTGCGTTTTTGGGTCTGGCATTCTGCATCTTCCTTTTCACAATACCCCACAGATTTTCTATGGGGCTAAGGTCAGGGGAGTTGGCGGGCCAATTTAGAACAGAAATACCATGGTCCGTAAACCAGGCACGGGTAGATTTTGCGCTGTGTGCAGGCGCCAAGTCCTGTTGGAACTTGAAATCTCCATCTCCATAGAGCAGGTCAGCAGCAGGAAGCATGAAGTGCTCTAAAACTTGCTGGTAGACGGCTGCGTTGACCCTGGATCTCAGGAAACAGAGTGGACCGACACCAGCAGATGACATGGCACCCCAAACCATCACTGATGGTGGAAACTTTACACTAGACTTCAGGCAACGTGGATCCTGTGCCTCTCCTGTCTTCCTCCAGACTCTGGGACCTCGATTTCCAAAGGAAATGCAAAATTTGCATGGTTGGGTGATGGTTTGGGGTGCCATGTCATCTGCTGGTGGCCACTCTGTTTCCTGAGATCCAGGGTCAACGCAGCCGTCTACCAGCAAGTTTTAGAGCACTTCATGCTTCCTGCTGCTGACCTGCTCTATGGAGATGGAGATTTCAAGTTCCAACAGGACTTGGCGCCTGCACACAGCCCAAAATCTACCCGTGCCTGGTTTACGGACCATGGTAATTCTGTTCTAAATTGGCCCGCCAACTCCCCTGACCTTAGCCCCATAGAAAATCTGTGGGGTATTGTGAAAAGGAAGATGCAGAATGCCAGACCCAAAAACGCAGAAGAGTTGAAGGCCACTATCAGAGCAACCTGGGCTCTCATAACACCTGAGCAGTGCCAGAAACTCATCGACTCCATGCCACGCCGCATTAACGCAGTAATTGAGGCAAAAGGAGCTCCAACCAAGTATTGAGTATTGTACATGCTCATATTTTTCATTTTCATACTTTTCAGTTGGCCAACATTTCTAAAAATCCCTTTTTTGTATTAGCCTTAAGTAATATTCTAATTTTGTGACACACAGAATTTTGGATTTCATTTGTTGCCACTTCAAATCATCAAAATTAAATGAAATAAACATTTGAATGCATCAGTCTGTGTGCAATGAATAAATATAATGTACAAGTTACACCTTTTGAATGCAATTACTGAAATAAATCAAGTTTTTCAAAATATTCTAATTTACTGGCTTTTACATGTATGTTACTTCATACGTCAGCAGACTAATTGGGAGCCTGTGTTTGTTTACTTACTACTAAATGACAAGTTGTCTGGTATGTTCACTATTTTATTGAAGGACTTAACTGTAATAAGAAACATATGTTTAATGCACCCTAAGATTTTTTGTTAAAATAAAGCCAATAATGCAATTTTTTGTGGTCCCCTTTATTTAGAAAAGTACCAAAAAGTACCGAAATAATTTTAGTACCGGTACCAAAATATTGGTATCATTACAACACTAGTTTGGGGTCATTGTCCTCTTTGAACACCCAACTGCGCCCAAAACCCAACCTCCGGGCTGATGATTTTAGGTTGTCCTGAAGAATTTGGACGTAATCCTCCTTTTTCATTGTCCCATTTACTCTCTGTAAAGCACCAGTTCCCTTGGCAGCAAAACAGGCCTAGAGCATAATACTACCACCACCATGCTTGACGGTAGTTCCTGGGATTAAAGACTTTACCTTTTCCCCTCTAAACATATTGCTGGGTATTGTGGCCAAACAGCTCAATTTTTGTTTCATCTGACCACAGAACTTTCCTCCGGAAGGTCTTATCTTTGTCCATATGATGTCAGATGAAACAGAAATTGATCTGTTTGGCCACAATACCCAGAAATATGGAGAGGAGAAAAGGTGAGGCCTTTAATCCCAGGAACACCACTGCTACCGTCATGCATGGTGGTGGTAGTATTATGCTCTGGGGATGTTTTGCTTTACAGAGAGTAAATGGGACAGTGAAAAAGGAGGATTACCTCCAAATTCTTCAGGACAACCTAAAATCATCAGCTCGGAGGTTGGGTCTTGGTCGCAGTTGGGTGTTCCAACAGGACAATGACCCCAAACACACGTCAAAAGTGGTAAAGGAATGGCTAAATCAGGCTAGAATTTAGGTTTCAGAATGGCCTTCCCAAAGTCCTGACTTAAACATGTGGACAATGCTGAAGAAACAAGTCCATGTCAGAAAACTGAAAAATTTAGCTGAACTGCACCAATTTTGTCAGGAGGAGTGGTCAAAAATTCAACCAGAAGCTTGACAGAAGTTTGTGGATGCCTACCTTATTGCAGTGAAACTTGCAGTGAAACTTCATCACCAGGGCCTCAAGGTGGGTGGTGGCCGGTGAGCGAACTAAGACCGGGCTCCGTCTCCCACCTGTCAGAGCGTTCATGGACAATATGACTACACTAACCACAACTGCAGCATGCACCAGGCGTCTACTTGCAAAACTGCAGAAGAACATCAAGTGGGCCCGGATGAAAATCAAGCCAAGCAAATCTCGAAGCATCTCTATAGTCAAGGGACAGCTTAAAGATGTGAAGTTCTGCATTGGAGATGAACCGATACCAACAGTGTCTGAGCAACCTGTCAAAAGCCTTGGCAGATGGTGCAGGGCAAGCCTCAAGGATGAAGATCAAGTGCAGCAGTTACAGCAGGACATCGCCATCGGGCTGGAGAGCATCAACAAGACTACTGCCTGGGAAGCTCAAGATTTGGTGCCTACAGTTTGGACTTCTCCCACGGGTAATGTGGCCACTTACCATGTATGAGGTCCCACTAACAAGTGTGGAGAAAATGGAGCGAACCATTACGCCATAAGTGAAGAAATGGCTTGGTGTCCCGCGATTTCTAAGCAACATCGGCCTTTACGGAAAAGGGGTCCTTGAACTGCCCCTCACAATCAATCAATCAATCAATGTTTATTTATATAGCCCTACATCACAAGTGTCTCAAAGGGCTGCACAAGCCACAACGACATCCTCGGTATAGCCCACATAAGGGCAAGGAAAAACTCACCCCAGTGGGACGTCGATGTGAATGACTATGAGAAACCTTGGAGAGGACCGCATATGTGGGTAACCCCCCCCCCCCTCTAGGGAGACCGAATGCAATGGATGTCGAGTGGGTCTAACATAATATTGTGAGAGTCCAGTCCATAGTGGATCCAGCATAACAGTAAAAGTCCAGTCCACAGTGGGGTCAGCAGGAAACCATCCCGAGCGGAGACGGGTCAGCAGCGCAGAGATGTTCCCAACCGATATACAGGCGAGCGGTCCACCCCGGGTCCCGACCCCGGACAGCCAGCACCCCATCCATGGCCACCGGATCTGTGTGTCTCCCCTTCCACAAGGGATAGGGAGGAGCAGAGGAGAAAATAAAATAAACGGCAGATCAACTGGTCTAAAAAAGGGGGGTTATTCAAAGGCTAGAGTATACAAATGAGTTTTGAGATGGGACTTAAATGTTTCTACTGAGGTAGCATCTCTAACTGTTACCGGGAGGGCATTCCATAGTGCTGGAGCCCGAATAGAAAACGCTCTACAGCCCGCAGACTTTTTTTGGGCTCTGGGAATCACTAATAAGCCGGAGTTCTTTGAACGCAGATTTCTTGCCGGGACATATGGTACAATACAATCGGCAAGATAGGCTGGAGCTAGACCGTGTAGTATTTTATACGTAAGTAGTAAAACCTTAAAGTCGCATCTTAAGTGCACAGGAAGCCAGTGCAGGTGAGCCAGTATAGGCGTAATATGATCAAACTTTCTTGTTCTTGTCGAAAGTCTAGCAGCCGCATTTGTAGTCTTTTAATGCTAGACATAGGGAGACCCGAAAATAATACGTTACAGTAGTCGAGACGAGACGTAACGAACGCATGAATAATGATCTCAGCGTCGCTAGTGGACAAAATGGAACACATTTTAGCGATATTACGGAGATGAAAGAAGGCCGTTTTAGTAACACTCTTAATGTGTGACTCAAAGGAGAGAGTTAGGTGGAAGATAATACCCAGATTCTTTACTGAGTCGCTTTGTGTAATTGTTTGGTTGTCAAATGTTAAGGTGGTATTATCAAATAAATGTCGGTGTTTAGCAGGACCGATAATCAGCATTTCCGTTTTCTTAGTGTTGAGTTGCAAGAAGTTAGCGGACATCCATTGTTTAATTTCATCAAGACACGCCTCCAGCTGACTACAATCCGGCGTGTTGGTCAGCTTTAGGGGCATGTAGAGTTGGGTGTCATCAGCATAGCAATGAAAGCTAACACCGTATTTGCGTATGATGTCGCCTAGCGGCAGCATGTAAATACTAAAGAGTGCAGGGCCAAGAACCGAACCTTGGGGGACTCCGCACGTTACCTTAACATAGTCCGAGGTCACATTGTTATGGGAGACGCATTGCATCCTGTCAGTAAGATAAGAGTTAAACCACGACAAGGCTAAGTCTGACATACCAATACGTGTTTTGATACGCTCTAATAAAATGTTATGATCGACGGTATCGAAAGCAGCGCTAAGATCAAGAAGCAGCAACATAGATGACGCATCAGAATCCATCGTTAGCAGTAGATCATTAGTCATTTTTGCGAGGGCTGTCTCCGTAGAGTGATTTGCCCTGAAACCGGATTGAAAAGGTTCACAGAGATTGTTAGACACTAAGTGTTCATTTAGCTGCTGTGCGACAATTTTTTCGAGGATTTTCGAGATAAACGGAAGGTGGGACACCGGCCGGTAGTTTACCATGAGGTCAGGATCGAGGTTAGGTCTTTTGAGCAGAGGATGAATAACCGCTTTTTTGAATGCTAGTGGAACAGTGCCAGAGGAAAGTGATAAGTTTATAATATTTAGCACTGATGGACCTAATAATACAAAAAGCTCCTTAATAAGTTTCCCAGGAAATGGGTCAAGTAAACATGTTGTTTGTTTTGTCCCATTGACACATCTTAACAATTCCTCTAGTGTTATTTCATCAAAGAGAGAGAAACTATTTTGGAGGGCGGTATCCTTCGTAGATACAGTCGTATCTGTGTTAATAGAACCCAGTTGTAGCTGCGATGCATTGTCTTTAATCTCCTTTCTAATGAGTTCAATTTTCTTATTAAAGAAATTCATAAAATCATCTGCTGAGTGGGTGGAGCTACTGGGAGGAGTCCCTTGTTGGGTTAGCGATGCTACTGTACTAAACAAAAATTTCGGATCATTTTTGTTGAGGTGGATGAGATTTTAGTAATATTTAGCTTTAGCTAGGGTAAGCATGTGTTTATAAGTTATTAAACTATCACTCCATGCTTGATGGAAAACCTCAAGTTTAGTAGCGCGCCATTTGCGTTCCAGCTTTCTACATGATAATTTATGGGCTCTAGTTTCTTCTGTAAACCATGGGGTGCGCCTTTTAGGGGCTCTTTTAAGCTTTAGCGGTGCTATACTAGCAATGGTGTCGCGCAGGGCGTCGTTAAAGTTGTTAGTGAGGTTATCAATAGAGCCGACATAATTTGGGAATGGTGCCATTACCGAAGGCAGTAGGCCAGCAAGAGTCATCGTTGTGGCAGCATTAATGTTGCGGCTGCTATAGTAGTTATTATTATTAGTTTGTTGACAATGAGTCAGAACTTCGAATTTTATAAGGTAATGATCGGACATTACTTTAGTATACGGGAGTATCGTAACTTTGGAGGTGGTGACACCCCTGACCAGCACTAGATCTATCGTATTTCCGTTGCAATGCGTAGGTTCATTTATTATTTGTGTAAGACCATAGCTATCAATTATAGTCTGGAGCGCCATGCACTGAGGGTCCGATGGGGTATTCATATGGATATTAAAGTCCCCCATTATGATTATATTGTCGACGTGCGTCACTAAATCAGCAACGAACTCTGAAAATTCACTGATGAAGTCCGAATTGGGTCCTGGGGGTCGGTAGATAACAGCCAGGTGGAGAGGCAGCGGTGTGACAGACCTCATAGTAAGCATCTCAAACGAGTTATATTTATTATTTAGGTTCGGGGTAAGATTAAAGTTTTTATTGTGGATGAGTGCAACTCCCCCACCCCTTTTAATGGGACGGGCAATATGCGCTCCCGCATAGCCAGGAGGAGACGCCTCACCCAGCGCAAAGAAATTGTCTGGTTTGAGCCAGGTCTCGGCGAGACCAATAACGTCAAGATTATTGTCTCTAATGACCTCATTAACTAATAACGTTTTGGAAGATAATGATCTTATGTTTAAGAAGCCCATATTATAGGTAGTGGGCTGTTTTGAGGAGTTTTTGTTGAAATTATCCGTAGTAGCAATATTAATAATGTTGTGTTTATTATGTGTAGTGCAATTTAAATAATTTCGACCATATCTAGGAATTGATATGACGGGAATTTTCCGATTGTTTGCTTGATGTTGTGATAAACCGAACGCATCATAACTTGCCACCTCAGTAGAGTGCATGTCTACTTCTGACACAGAAAAAACATTTTTTGAGTTGTGTATTGTTGTAAAATAGTTGCTATGTGTGCAGGTATTATCCAGCCTGGCGCTGGCTAGTTCTATTTTAACTAACTTCTCACCCGGACTAGCGCTTCTTTGAGGATTAGCCTTTCGCTTTGTTGTTAGCCCCGCTCGGCATCCCCGCTTCTGCTTCCGCTCACACCGCTTACGTGTCCTCCTTTGACGGTCCTCGCTGGCACTTGACTCCGCTGCTTTAGAGGCCGCTGGATATAGCCGGCGAAGAATCCCCATGCTAGCGAGGAGGTCGAAAGTACCCGCATCTTTCAGCCTATAACGGCCCGATCTATCCACATCCAGAATCGTCTGTCGGTCGTATCTGATCACGAAGTGTCCACGCTGTGAGCCAGCCATGAAATAGACAGAATTGACGGGTATTTTTGCCAAATCGCTCTACACTTCCAAGAGCGTCTGCAAGCCGCTGCCATCAGGGCGCCGCCATCTTGCCAAGTCCAACAGAGGAGTACAAGTGCTCAAAAGCAAGACTTCTGATGACATTGAAGGACTCCAAAGACCAGACCGTCAGCAATGCTGCACCTCCCGTACTAACTGGACGGAAATGGACACCATCCAAAGCTGTGAAGCAAGCTGCATCTGCCCTGCGAAACCAAGACATCGTGAGACATATCCAGCATGGAAGAGAAGGCTTTGGCAAACCATCTTGGCGCAAGGCAACAACATCTGAGCGGAGGAAACTGGTGGTCGAGGAGGTTGTGCAGGCAGGAGGATACTGCGAGAAGTACAAAGGCTGTCTCTCTTGCTAGACAGGGGCAATGGATGCAGTGAGAAGGCCTGGAGAGGAGAAAGAACAGCTGGAGTGAATTATGGTAGATGGAAGCAAGCAAAATCAGCTTCATCATACGCTCTGTATATGATGTGCTTCCATCACAAAAAACCTACATCAGTGGTATGGGGAGGATCCAACCTGCCCTCTCTGCCCAACTCCAGTGACTCTCAGGCACATCCTGTCTGGTTGCAAAACCAGCCTCACACAAGGCTGCTACACCTGTAGGCACAATCAAGTCCTCAAGAGCCTGGCTGCAGCACTTGAGACCAATACCCCCAATACCGAGCAATCCAATAAAAACAACATTCATCCAGGAGGGACAGGAAAAGCCCAAGAATTTCCTTACGAAGCCAGAAACTGGACACCTATCCATTGCCCGGGACTGGAAGATGCTCGTAGATGTTGGCCAGCAACTCATCTTTCCACCTGAGATTGCTTCCACCAGCCTTAGGCCAGACATGGCACTCTGGTCCCCTTCACGTAGATCTGTGTATATTATAGAACTCACAGTCCCATGGGAGAACGCTGTTGAGGAGGCCTATGAACGCAAGAAACTGCGATACACAGAGCTGGCAGCAGACGCAACCCAAAATGGCTGGAATGAGAAGGTTTGTCCAGTTGGAGTAGGATGCAGAGGATTTGTGGCATCTTCCACCATCAAATTGCTGAAGGAACTTGGAATTCACGGACAGGATCTGCGGCAGATTATCTGAGCAGTTTCTGAAGCAGCTTAAAGAGGCAGCCAATGGTTGTGGATCAAACGAAAGGACCCTTGCTGGGCTCTAAGAACATGACCCCCCCCCATGTTTCCAACCCTCCAACCTGAGGAGGGCCTCTGAGGTATGCGATCAGCTCTAAGCTTGGCTCAAGGAAGAGGACGGCCCTGCCTTGCATAGTCCCTTGGGATGTTAGTCATTTTATAGCTAGGCTAATCCTAATGATTTGGCATGGGACACAACCTCCGGGGTTGATCACCTGTTAGCTGGCCGCCTTTTATGAGGGTGTTTAGTGAGTAAAGGCCGAAACACCCCAGGATTCAAACGAACACTACTGACGATGTGTGCCAAAATTGACATATAATCCCACTCTAAGGAATACATCTCCCATGCCACTCTTAACATCAAATAAAATCTCATGTGAGTGCACACCATCTATTGGCAAAATGGACAGTCTTAACATCACGTCCCGTGTTTTATGATTCAGTGGTGTCGAATAGTTGGATCTTGTTTTCTTCCACTTTTGAATCTCATTTGCAAGTATGCATTCATTTCAGTTTGTTCTACATGTGTTGTTGTAGTCTTTGCAAAACTGGGCTGTGCAAAGTAGTTACACTATGTATTTATAAATGGTTGATTTATATAGGCTAGTAAGGTAAAGTTTTGTACCTGACAAGTTTCGGCTACCTTGCTTCTGCAGCCTTCATACCTTTACCTTACTAGCCTATATAAATCAACCATTTATAAAAACACATCAGTAGGCTGAATGAACCTCTTCAACATGGTTACACTACGGTTGTGGGGCGAAGGGTTTCTCCCAGATTGCCAACATACCTGTGGTGGTGGGGGTGTGGTCAATATGATATAATCTTTGATAATACATACAGGTAAAAGCCAGTGAATTAGAATATTTTGAAAAACTTGATTTATTTCAGTAATTGCATTTAAAGGTGTAACTTGTACATTATATTTATTCATTGCACACAGACTGATGCATTCAAATGTTTATTTCATTTAATTTTGATGATTTGAAGTGGCAACAAATGAAAATCCAAAATTCCGTGTGTCACAAAATTAGAATATTACTTAAGGCTAATACAAAAAAGGGATTTTTAGAAATGTTGGCCAACTGAAAAGTATGAAAATGAAAAATATGAGCATGTACAATACTCAATACTTGGTTGGAGCTCCTTTTGCCTCAATTACTGCGTTAATGCGGCGTGGCATGGAGTCGATGAGTTTCTGGCACTGCTCAGGTGTTATGAGAGCCCAGGTTGCTCTGATAGTGGCCTTCAACTCTTCTGCGTTTTTGGGTCTGGCATTCTGCATCTTCCTTTTCACAATACCCCACAGATTTTCTATGGGGCTAAGGTCAGGGGAGTTGGCGGGCCAATTTAGAACAGAAATACCATGGTCCGTAAACCAGGCACGGGTAGATTTTGCGCTGTGTGCAGGCGCCAAGTCCTGTTGGAACTTGAAATCTCCATCTCCATAGAGCAGGTCAGCAGCAGGAAGCATGAAGTGCTCTAAAACTTGCTGGTAGACGGCTGTGTTGACCCTGGATCTCAGGAAACAGAGTGGACCGACACCAGCAGATGACATGGCACCCCAAACCATCACTGATGGTGGAAACTTTACACTAGACTTCAGGCAACGTGGATCCTGTGCCTCTCCTGTCTTCCTCCAGACTCTGGGACCTCGATTTCCAAAGGAAATGCAAAATTTGCATGGTTGGGTGATGGTTTGGGGTGCCATGTCATCTGCTGGTGTCGGTCCACTCTGTTTCCTGAGATCCAGGGTCAACACAGCCGTCTACCAGCAAGTTTTAGAGCACTTCATGCTTCCTGCTGCTGACCTGCTCTATGGAGATGGAGATTTAAAGTTCCAACAGGACTTGGCGCCTGCACACAGCGCAAAATCTACCCGTGCCTGGTTTACGGACCATGGTATTTCTGTTCTAAATTGGCCCGCCATCTCCCCTGACCTTAGCCCCATAGAAAATCTGTGGGGTATTGTGAAAAGGAAGATGCAGAATGCCAGACCCAAAAACGCAGAAGAGTTGAAGGCCACTATCAGAGCAACCTGGGCTCTCATAACACCTGAGCAGTGCCAGAAACTCATCGACTCCATGCCACGCCGCTTTAACGCAGTAATTGAGGCAAAAGGAGCTCCAACCAAGTATTGAGTATTGTACATGCTCATATTTTTAATTTTCATACTTTTCAGTTGGCCAACATTTCTAAAAATCCCTTTTTTGTATTAGCCTTAAGTAATATTCTAATTTTGTGACACACGGAATTTTGGATTTTCATTTGTTGCCACTTCAAATCATCAAAATTAAATGAAATAAACATTTGAATGCATCAGTCTGTGTGCAATGAATAAATATAATGTACAAGTTACACCTTTTGAATGCAATTACTGAAATAAATCAAGTTTTTCAAAATATTCTAATTTACTGGCTTTTACCTGTATATTTACTTTAAAAAAGGTAAAAAAAAAAATAAAGTTAAACATACATATACATACATATTTTTTTATACGGGTTTAAAAATGATTTTAAAAAAAATGCTTCAAAGATGTGGCTAATGGGAGTCACCGTTGTAGTCTTCAAAGCCCTCTAAAACACTTTAAAACCCTCCAGCAACATTTTATTTACACAGTGGAAGTCTATACATAATGTAGTAACAGACACCTTCATAACAATATGTAATATGTGCAATATTTACCGTATTTGATCATTTGAATAATTTCCGGGACTGATTTCTTTTGCGCATTGATTTCTGTTTCCACGTCTGACTTCTGGCAACAAATATGTGTTCCTACTTCCGGCATCAAACACGAGTGTGTGTTTTCTAATCATGGCAGACTTGGTAACAAACAACAAAGACGACTATTTTTGGACAACTGAGGATTCACAACCTTATATTTTAGAAGCTCAATATACTGCTGCTTATAGAAGGAAGAGTGAGACGTTGGAGCAGACAAAAGCCGGGAGAGGGGGAGGAAAGCGATTTTGACGCTCTAAACATGGAACTTGGAGCCAAGCTATTTCGACATAAATGGATTGCTTACCCAAAACCAACAGGAAACGTCCCTGGCCAGCTGGAGCAGAAAAACTGTTCATCTACTTAAACAGACCTGTTAATATTGATTAGTATTAACATTGTTTTTTTCCTATTATTGTTTTCTCTATTTTTAAATAGTTGCTGCTTATTATACAGTGTACATTTCTAGACTTCTGGAATCCTTTTAGTGACCTTTTCTTGATTAAAACGACTAGCAACAAAGCCAGAATTGTTTTATTGGTGTTATTGAAGACTGTACTTGTGTTTAGAGATGCTTTACTTCTGTCTTTAGATATCCGCGACAAACAGCGAGAGCTGCAGCGAGCCCAACTGCCTTTTCTCTCCATAAAAGCCGTCACTGTCCTCTTAACATTTGCACATTGCACATCTGACCGGTTATAAAAGCAGCTTCCATGAAATGCTCAATCATGGCACCCACCTGTTCCCAATCACACTGTTCACCCGTGGGACGTTCCAAATAAGTGTTTGATGACCATTCCTCAACTTTCGCAATCTTTTTTGCCACTTGTGCCAACTTTTTTGAAACATGTTGCAGGCATCAAATTCCAAATGAGCTAATATTTGCAAAAAATAACAAAGTTTACCAGGTCAAACGTTAAGTATCTTGTCTTTGCAGTCTATTCAATTGAATATAAGTTGAAAAGGATTTGCAAATCATTGTATTCTGTTTTTATTTACAATTTACACAACGTGCCAACTTCACTGGTTTTGGGTTTTTTAATCAAATCAAATCAAATCAACTTTATTTATAGAGCACATTTAAAATTTACCACAGGGGTAGCCAAAGTGCTGTACAATGAGCAGGTTAAAAGATAAAACGAGTACCGAGCAAACACAACACAACACAAACAGAACACGATAAAAAAAAATAATAATTAAAATAGAATTAATAAAAACATAAAAACAGGATCACAGCAGGTGTATTATGGGGCGCCATTGCAGGATGGATATCACTCAGTGTTAAAAGCCATGGAATAAAAGTATGTTTTTAAGAGAGATTTAAAAACAGGAAGAGAGGAGGCTTGTCTAACACTCAGGGGTAGGTCATTCCAGAGCTTGGGAGCAGCAACGGCGAAAGCTCTGTCACCTCTAAGCTTCAGCCTTGTGTCAGGGACCGTCAACAGCAGCTGATCGGCTGATCTTAAGGATCGGGTGGGGCAGTAAGGCTGAAGGAGGTCGGAGAGATAGGTTGGCGCGAGGTTGTTTAGACATTTAAAAACAAATAAAAGGAGTTTAAAATGTATTCGGTAACGCACAGGGAGCCAGTGAAGGGACGCTAAAATAGGGGTGATGTGCTCACGTCTGCGGGTCTGTGTTAGCAGACGAGCAGCAGAGTTCTGCACGAGCTGCAGGCTATATACAAACCCCGTTTCCCTATGAGTTGGTAAATTGTGTTAGTTGTAAATGTAAACAGAATTTTTGCAAATCCTTTTCAACCCATATTCAATTGAATGCACTACAAAGACAAGATATTTCATGTTCAAACTCATAAACTTTATTATTTTTTTGTAAATAATGATTAACTTAGAATTTCATGGCTGCAACACGTGCCAAAGTAGTTGGGAAAGGGCATGTTCACCACTGTGTTACATCACCTTTTCTTTTAACAACACTCAATAAACGATTGGGAACTGAGGAAACTAATTGTTGAAGCTTTGAAAGTGGAATTCTTTCCCATTCTTGTTTTATGTAGAGCTTCAGTCGTTCAACAGGAAGTGGAGTGAATTCTCCAGATTCTCTGAACCTTTTGATGATATTATGGAGCGTAGATGTTGAAATCCCTAAATTTCTTGCAATTGCACTTTGAGAAATGTTGTTCTTAAACTGTTTGACTATTTGCTCACGCAGTTGTGGACGAAGGGGTGTACCTCGCCCCATCCTTTCTTGTGAAAGACTGAGCATTTTTTGGGAAGCTGTTTTTGTACCAAATCATGGCACCCACCTGTTCCCAATTAGCCTGCACACCTGTGGGATGTTCAAAATAAGTGTTTGATGAGCATTCCTCAACTGTATCAGTATTTATTGCCACCTTTCCCAACTTCTTTGTCACGTGTTGCTGGCATCAAATTCTAAAGTTAATGATTATTTGCAACAAAAAAAAAAAAGTTTATCGGTTTGAACATCAAATATGTTGTCTTTGTAGCATATTCAACTGAATATGGGTTGAAAATGATTTGCAAATCTTTGTATTCCGCTTATATTTACATCTAACACAATTTCCCAACTCATATGGAAACGGGGTTTGTACATCCATTCATAGATTATATTACTTTAATCTGTGTTCACGTAAAAAAAATAATCAATCAATCAATCAATCAATCTTTATTTATATAGCCCTAAATCACAAGTGTCTCAAAGGGCTGCACAAGCCACAACGACATCCTCGGTACAAAGCCCACATACGGGCAAGGAAAAACTCACCCCAGTGGGACGTCGATGTGAATGACTATGAGAAACCTTGTAGAGGACCGCATATGTGGGTAACCCCCCCCCCTCTAGGGGAGACCGAAAGCAATGGATGTCGAGTGGGTCTGACATAATATTGTGAGAGTCCAGTCCATAGTGGATCCAACATAATAGTAAGAGTCCAGTCCATAGTGGGGCCAGCAGGACACCATCCCGAGCGGAGACGGGTCAGCAGCGCAGAGATGTTCCCAGCCGATGCACAGGCGAGCGGTCCACCCCGGGTCCCGACTCTGGACAGCCAGCACTTCATCCATGGCCACCGGACCTGTGCCCCCCCCCCTCAAGGAAAAGGGGAGCAGAGGAGAAAAGAAAATAAACGGCAGATCAACTGGTCTAACAGGGGGGCTATTTAAAGGCTAGAGTATACAAATGAGTTTTAAGATGGGACTTAAATGCTTCTACTGAGGTAGCATCTCTAATTGTTACCGGGAGGGCATTCCATAGTACTGGAGCCCGAATAGAAAACGCTCTATAGCCCGCAGACTTTTTTTGGGCTCTGGGAATCACTAATAAGCCGGAGTTCTTTGAACGCAGATTTCTTGCCGGGACATATGGTACAATGCAATCGACAAGATAGGACGGAGCTAGACCGTGTAGTATTTTATACGTAAGTAGTAAAACCTTAAAGTCACATCTTAAGTGCACAGGAAGCCAGTGCAGGTGAGCCAGTATAGGCGTAATATGATCAAACTTTCTTGTTCTTGTCAAAAGTCTAGCAGCCGCATTTTGTACCAACTGTAATTTTTTAATGCTAGACATAGGGAGACCCGAAAATAATAACAATTAGTTAGGCTCTTCTACTGTCGCTATTGGGTTGGGTCAGAAGCGGTATCCTGTCTTTGAGGAAGGAGGGTTTTCCTTCAGGACATCATAACTTGGAAGTTCAAAAGCATAAAAAAGTGAGGAAAACAAACAAGGGAGATGACTTGATTTTTCTCACCTTTGGTGCTTATAAGTTTTAGGTAGTACTGCCCACGGGTGTTCATAAACTGTATTTAGCAAGTCATGCATAGTACTACACCCAGTGCCGGCCCAAGCCTCCATGGGGCCCTAAGCAAAATTTGATTTTGGGGCCCTCTATTTCCGCCAATAATATTGATTGATCATTCACACACCTACTATAAACTCATTGCGGCTCTGGCAGTGTTGTTTACATGATCCTATTGTCAGCCTGGCATGTCTTTACAAATGACATGTCATTTATAAAGATATGGGGGTGGCCCAGTTAAGAACATAAATAATACCAATGAATGAACGAATGATGTCCAGAGTGCCACATATGGTTCCTAATCTTAAAATGTAGAAAACATTCAGCTACAAGAGTGGCCTGGGGTTGAACAGTCCAAGTGATAAAGCTTTGTATTTACAGTAAAAGTGTCATCTTGTCTCATCAGTCTTGTACATATTAGTCTTTAATTACTAGTTTACATTTTTAGTTAATTGTTCATATTCAATGTTTACTTTGTACAAAGAGAGCGCAGTCTACTGAAGTTAAATTCATCAATAGTTTTCCCCTTTGAAAGACGCAAGGCAAATTCCTTCCATTTCACCATGTTGCTACAATGATCTTCACTGTTTTCATGCTGTTTCAGCAGTGCACCTATGTTGACCCAATCCCGCTGTCCCTCGGCTGCCAGTTTTAAGGACTTTTTGGAAAATAATTTGCAGCAAAAGCAATAGACTGCATCTTTACTTCTTGAATAAGTCAGCCAGCTACGCTTGACTTTTCCCCATTGACTAGCTGTCTGTAGGTATAATGATCATGAAAACTTGGGCCATCATGCCGTTTGGGGAATGAAAAGTTCTCCTTAATAGACAGTGGTCCTCTGATCACCTGCTCAGTCCTGTCTGAATCTGAGAGGAAAGATATGGCGTCACATTCGTGCCAAAAATCCGAGCGCATAAAAACTGTTATCGCGCGCTGATTCTCCACTTCGTGCGCGCGCGACACCCTTTTGCGCGCGCGTGGTGTCTTTTTGCGCGCGCGCGGTGCCTTTCTGCGCGTGCGCCGTCTCGGTCTGTGCGCTCTCTGTGTACTCCTGGCATCTCCCCTCGCGCTGTCATGTTTCTTTTTGGCACTTTGGGGGCGGGTATGCTTAGACGGCCCCTCCTTTCTGATTGGCTCTGAGCATTTTTCATAAGACCAATCATTCTCCAGCGTAGCAACGTTGTAGCCATCTTACCTCGGACAGCTAGCCTCAATCATTACATTGATGTCAAAGCAAGTTATGGTAATTTAATTAGTACATGTACCAATTAAATTACCATAACTTGCTCGATTTTCGACCAATTTACAAACGGTTTGCCTTGTTACAAATCTTATTACATGTAGATATGACATAGGATGCTGCACCTGTTGAAATCACCTCTTTCGCTATAAAAAAAATGACTTAATTGTGCAACATAGTTGTGTAGGGTCAGTGTTAGTCAGTTCTCTGATTATTTTAAACTGTTTCAGAATACATTATTAAAAGGCTATTTTTAACATTTTAAAAACAAAATTCAAAGATTATTTCATTAATTTTATGGCTGAATCAAAAGAAATTCCATAAATTAGAAAACAAATGTTCAAGAAGAAGTGAAAACTTTGCGCCTATAACAATCTTGATACATATTGACGATGACCCGCCCTGCTATACTTCTGATTATCTCTGAGCATTTTTCGCCTGGCCAATCAGAAAGAAGGGGCCGGCTAAGCATACCCACCCCCAAAGTGCCAAAACGAAACATGCCAGCGCACAGACCGAGACGGCACGCGCGCAAAAAGGCACCACGCGCGCTAGAGATGCGCGGTTTGCGGACACAACCGCGGAGTCCGCGGATTATCCGCGGATCGGGCGGATGAAATTAAAAAAACTAAGATTTTATCCGCTCGCGGGTCGGGTCGGGCGGATTAATTTTTTTTTTTTTTTTTTTTTTTTTTGCGGGTGGCAGTTAAACCAATTGGGAAATATATATACATAGTTAAATGTTGTTACCCACATACGAAAAACGAGCAGGCACCTGCTGCATATGCCACAACAGAAGAAAAAAAAAGAAAAGAGATGGACACTTTTACGGAGCGGAGAAGGGACGCCTCGCCGGGGTCCGGGACCGAGGCCCCTTCCCCCGAGAGGGCCCCACCGGGAGCCGTAGCTGAGGCGATCCGCGAGAAGGGCCCCACCGGGAGCCGTAGCTGAGGCGATCCGCGAGAAGGGCCCGACGCACGTCCAGGGTCACTACCGCGCCCACCGCACCGACACCCCGCCACGTCCGCTTTCGCCGCGGCCGGCGTCACGCGCAGCAGGTAAGCAGCTTACCTGCCCGCCACCCCCGTGGCCGGGGGCGCGTAACATGGGTCACTCCGCGCGCTCCGCCCGCGCAGCTTACCTGCTTGCCACCCCTGTTGCCGGGGGCGCGTAACAGGGGTCACTCCGCGCGTAGTGCGCTCATGAAAGGGGTGGGGCTCACCCTGGTTGATATAGAGAGCAGGACGGTGGCCATGGAAGTCGGAACCCGCTAAGGAGTGTGAAACGACCCACCTGCCGAATCAACTAGCCCTGAAAATGGATGGCGCTGGAGCGTGGGCCCATATCTGGCCGTCGCCGGCAGCGAGACGCGCTTGGAGGAGCGCTCAGCGCGGCTCCCATATGATTGCGCACAGGTGTGCGTCTGGGTCGTGACAGCGTGGCACGCGAATGTCTGTGCATTGGATCAGTCTCCTTTCTTTAACAGGCAAAAGCTTTATAACCTCACCATACCTGCCAACTTTTAAATCAGAAAAACCTAGTAGCCAGGGTCCAAGGGCCGCAGGCCCCGGTAGGTCCAGGACAAAGTCCTGGTGGAGGGTTCAGGGCTTCGCCCCCCGACGCAAAATGACTATTAGCATTCAGACAGGTTAAAATGTTGCTAAAACCATCACTTTTCTATCAGTCACAGTGACTTTTCAAAATAAAAAATATTACAGCAAAAATCATATGGGTTGATTGACATGTTTATTCTGTAAGCTAACTTCAATAGTTTGAAATTATTTTGACAGTTAATGCCAGTTATCCTGTCAACCTTTCACAAGACTTCAATTTGTTAATTGAAAGTATAAATAGTATAAACACTTTTTACAGTATGTCGTGCTGTGAAATACAGCCGACAGGATTGTGCATGCATGGTGCAGGAGAACAAAGGACTTCTTTCATTTAAGGTTTGTGATAAACCATCAAACTCATTCGTTAAAAGGACTCTATAGTAATATAAAGCGAATTTTTCTGGACATTATCATGCAAGAAAAGTTTATTTTTGGGATCGCGATCACCGCGTAATGATTTTTAAAGGTTGCATTACATTATTAACTGTCCCATGTGATCAGCCAGTGCGATTGGAAGTCCATGCTCAATTATTGCCTCCATAAATAAAACTTCGGCATTTATCACATCCAAAGAATCTGTTTGGGCGACGAAAAACGTTGAAAGTTTTCCACTTGTATCGCTAGCAACGGCATTAGACTTGTGTTTTTTTGTCCCAACGTGGTCTTTTACATCGCTAATTCCTCCGTGTCCGATCGAAAAATCTTGTCTGCACAAGGTGCAATTCGCGTAGTTTTCACCCTTTTTTTAATTTTTTTATTAATATTAGATATATAACAACGGGCGGATGGTGGGCGGGTGCAGTTCAGATCAAACGTTACATCGGGTGGATGGCGGATGGTTGACGACTTTCTGACGCGGTTGCGGATGAAATAATTGCCTATCCGCGCATCTCTAACGCGAGCGCAAAATGGTGTCGCGCACGCGCACGAAGTGGAGAATCAGCGCGCGATAACAGTTTTTGTGCGCTCGGATTTTTGGCACTAATGTGACGCCATAGCAGGCGGCAAACGTCACAGGTGTAGCAGAGGCAGCTTTACATTTAAAGAGAGGCAGGAAGAATCACTAAGCCTAGATCAGCAGCAGCACTCTGTTGACCTAAAATTGTGTTTTTGTACAATAATATATCTTTGATCATTTAGAAATCATCAGTCAGACTCGTACATGCACAAAATAAAAAATAAGAATTTTTTGTTAATTGCTTTTGGGGGCCCCCTGGTGGCCGCGGGGCCCTAAGCAAGCGCTTAGTACGCTTATGCCTTGGGCCGGCTCTGACTACACCTAATCACTGAAAAAGTAGTCATTTCAAAAATAGTATGCATGAACATGGAGTCTTCTTGCACTAGAAATACACTTTCACATTGACTTGTCCAAGTGGATCAGATTTGAAGCCGTTGTTGCGCACTGCAGGCGGCTGCTGCTCGCCTTCCTCGTGGCTTTGTGAGCTTTGAGTCTAACCGAGGCGGACTGGGGGAGGCTTATTAATCCCTGAGCTGCAGCCTTATTCAGAGGGTCATAATCAGACAAAAAAGGAAAAAAAAAATGCACATTACGACATAAATAGCTTGCTATAATGTTCACCATCTAAATATATCGTACGAAGTGCACACGTTCGGATGTAGCAGGCTCGGCGCAGAAGTGTTATTAATAGGGGCTGACATTTTCACAGTTCACGGCTGAATCACTCTTTGCAAGCCTTGGTGAGCCTGCACATTTGTAACACGATGCATAAAAGCTCACCCAAGGCTCTGAATGTGTTCATAATTGCATTCCGGGGCAAAAACAAAAGATGACCGACTGCAGTGAAAGTGCAATGGCAGTTTTTTTTTTGTTTTCCTTCACTTCCTCTAATGTTCTGCCACTTAAAGCCAGCGAAGCACAAAGACAAACAGGAAGATGGGGAGGGAAAGACGATGTAAACAGAGCAAAAGATTTAAATAACAACAAAGTGATGTTTTGCTGACAATAAGCTCAGCTAATTGATGGAGTATTTTGACGTAAATAATAGGAATTTCACTTGAAATTGAGCAAAAACAAAAAACAACTTTTGGAACAGATTTTGCCTTTACTCAGTTGGGTCAGATAGTGATCTGGAGCCTCATGTATTAAGCTTGCATACGCACAAAAACCTGCCGTACGCACTTTTTTACGGCAATATTGAGATCAAGAGTGGACTTCATGTGGAAATGTGTGTTGTCTCACACCAACTTTGTGCTTCATGTACCGTATTTTCCGCACTATAAGGCGCACCGGATTATTAGCCGCACCTTCGATGAATTACATATTTCATAACTTTGTCCACCAATAAGCCGCCCCGGATTATAAGCCGCGCCTACGCTGCGCTAAAGGGAATGTCAAAAAAAACAGTCAGATAGTTCAGTCAAACTTTAATAATATATTGAAAACCAGCGTTCTAACAACTCTGTCCCAAAATGTACGCAAATGTGCAATCACAAACATAGTAAAATTCAAAATGGTGTAGAGCGATAGCAACATAATGTTGCTCGAACGTTAATGTCACAACACACAAAATAAACATAGCGCTCACCTTCTGAAGTTATTCTTCATTCGTAAATCCTTCGAATTCTTCGTCTTCGGTGTCCGAATTGAAAAGTTGCGCAAGCGTGGGTTCCAAAATGGCCGGCTCCGTCTCTTCGAAGTCATCGGAGTCAGTGTCGCTGTTGTTGTCCAGTAGTTCTGTGAATCCTGCCTTCCGGAAAGCTCGGACCACAGTTGTGACCGAAATATCTGCCCAGGCATTTACGATCCACTGGCAAATGTTGGCGTATGTCGTCCGGCGCTGTCTGCCCGTCTTAGTGAAGGTGTGTTCGCCTTCGGAGCTGTGTGAAAAAAGCCACCCGGCCTCTTCGCGTAAACTTCCCTTAACCACTCGCTCATCTTTTCTTCATCCATCCATCCCTTCGAGTTAGCTTTTATGATGACGCCGGCTGGAAAGGTCTCTTTTGGCAAGGTCTTCCTTTTGAATATCACCATGGGTGGAAGTTAGCATGGCAAGCTAGAACCACAGTGAAGGATGACTTCTCATTCCCTGTGGTGCGAATATTCACCGTACGTGCTCCCGTTCCACAGTGCGGTTCACAGGAATATCAGTTGCTGTGAAATACGGTAGTAATCCGTGTGCGGATGGAGAGATTGCGTCTTTTTATGAACCGGATCCTTGTCGCTTAGTAGGAGCCATTTTGTGGTCTTTACAGATGTAAACAGGAAATGAAACGTACGGTGATATCCGCGCGTTTTTTCTTCTTCTTCCGGGGGCGGGTGGTTGCTTACAGTAGAAGAAGAAGCGCTTCCTGTTCTATGGGGGCGGGTGCTTTCCTTGGCGGTTGCTTGCGTAGAAGAAGAAGCGCTTCCTGTTCTACCGGGAAAAAAGATGGCGGCTGTTTACCGAAGTTGCGAGATCGAAACTTTATGAAAATGAATCGTAATAAAGCGCACCGGGTTATAAGGCGCACTGTCAGCTTTAGAGAAAATTTGTGGTTTTTAGGTGCGCCTTATAGTGCGGAAAATACGGTACACACATTTCTACAGGATGTTTATACTTTGACGACACACAGATGTCATTTACTTTCAACAGTGTAAAAAAAGATCGAGGCTAGGACGCAAAATGAACTTTTTCGCCAATGCATTTAATGCTTCATATTCACATTAATATTTGTGAGGACATTTATTCATTTATTTAGGCTATACTTTTGCCACCTATTGCCGTCACAATTTGTCCCTGTGACTCCACAGCACATGTGCTTGACCAGTCGGACGAACAGTTGCAGCTCCTGTGTAATAATAAATTGAGTAATCAAACAGGAGTCAAAATATTCTGTATCTTTTTTATATGCTGGCGTTTTTTTAATTTAAAAGACTTCAAATCAAATAGTACATCATTTTCACATAAAACTTGAATCTGGCTGTGAGCAGGCTACTGTATGAACACATTTTGTTGTAAATTACACAAACTATGATAATATTGGGGTACTCATAGTCCCCCACCTCTTGTAAAGTGTCACTTATCATTGCACCGACTGTCTTTTCAAACAAAGTGCAGAACTACTTTATCCTCTCGTCTGTTTTGGCCGGGCACATCCATCTTTTTCTTCACCTTCTTCCTTGATGTCCAAACGTTTCTTTTTCATTTCAATCTGTCGGAGCACACAAGAATGACAGGCTCTCTCAATCTGAACCCTTTTTCGTTCACTTGAAACACAAAGTATGTCATGTCTGTGTAATCATGTTTTTGTTTTAAGTCATGTTGTTGTTTAGTTTCTGTCTTTTCACTCCCTTGTCTGGTCACCATAGCAACCATTAGTTTTCACCTGCCACGTCACGCACCTGTTTCACGTTTTGAGTCACGCACCTGCTTTCACTAATCATGTCCATAGTATTTAAGTTCAGTGTTTTTCAGTTTGTCTTTCTGACGACCTACTGTCACGACTTGGTCCGGGGTGTTTGCTTTTCCAGGATGCAACGGAAAGTTGGCTCGTGCGAGACGGGAAAAGCAAACACCCCGGACCAAGTCGTGACAGTAGGTCGTCAGAAAGACAAACTAAAAAACACTGAACTTAAATACTATGGACATGATTAGTGAAAGCAGGTGCGTGACTCAAAACGTGAAACAGGTGCGTGACGTGACAGGTGAAAACTAATGGTTGCTATGGTGACCAGACAAGGGAGTGAAAAGACAGAAACTAAACAACAACATGACTTAAAACAAAAACATGATTACACAGACATGACAAAGTACCTCTTAACAATTCAAAGTGAATCCTGATTGGGTAGAGCAAGCAGAGCTCAGGCAAAAAAGCTAATTGCATTATTTATTAGGAGGCGTGGCCTGTGGACGTGGTCCGGGATTAATTACAAGTTGATTGCGATGCAACCAAGAAATGGGTTGTGATTTGTAAGTGCGCACATTTTAATACATCTTAATTTTTTTCTTGCATAAAAACATTTTCTGGATTCGAACGCAAGCCTTTTTTTAGTAGTAAATCTACGCAACTCTTAATGCATGAGGCCCCTGGTGTTTCTATCATTGTCTATGGCTATCATCACCATTTCCATTTATGGAGGTGTCACAACATTTATAAAAATGTTGGTAAATGAATAATTCTCTGACTGTATCAATCACTAGTAAGTGTTTTTTTTCGTTTATTTAGCTTAATTGATTTGATTTTTGCACAGGTACCTATTGTTTTGACTAAAGATGTCCTATAATATCGGCAAATGCGTTAAAATGTAATATCGGAAATTATCGGTATCGTTTTTTTATTATCGGTATCGTGGTTTTTGTTGTTGTTGTTTTTTTTATTTTTTATTAAATCAACATAAAAAACACAAGATACACTTACAATTAGTGCACCAACCCAAAAAACTTCCCTCCCCCATTTACACTCATTCACACAAAAGGGTTGTTTCTTTCTGTTATTAATATTGTGGTTCCTACATTATATATCAATATATATCAATACAGTCTGCAAGGGATACAGTCCGTAAGCACACATGATTGGTCCACTAGTAGTACTAACCTATAACAGTTAATTTTACTAATTGTCATTAATTACTAGTTTCTATGTAACTGTTTTGTATTGTTTTACTTTCTTTTTTATTCAAGAAAATGTTTTTAATTTATTTATCTTATTTTATTTTATCAATTTAAAAAAAAAAAAGTACCTTATCTTCACCATACCTGGTTGTCCAAATTAGGCATAATAATGTGTTGATTCCACGACTGTATATATCGGTTGATATCGGTATCGGTTGATATCGGTATCGGTAATTAAAGAGTTGGACAATATCGGAATATATTTTTTGTTTTTCTTATTTAAAAGAACAAATCTATATATATATATATATATATATATATATATATATATATATATATATATATATATATATATATATATATATATAAGCAGTGCAGTGTCAACACCGTGTATGGTGGGGATGGTGCTCTGCTGACCTCGACTGCGGATGTTGTGGATCGGTGGAGAGAATACTTCGAAGACCTCCTCAATCCTACCAGCACGTCTTCCTATGAGGAAGCAGTGCCTGGGGAATCTGTGGTGGGCTCTCCTATTTCTGGGGCTGAGGTTGCCGAGGTAGTTAAAAAGCTCCTCGGTGGCAAGGCCCCGGAGGGTGGATGAGATCCGCCCGGAGTTCCTTAAGGCTCTGGATGTTGTGGGGCTGTCTTGGTTGACAAGACTCTGCAAAATCGCGTGGACATCGGGGGCGGTACCTCTGGATTGGCAGACCGGGGTGGTGGTTCCTCTCTTTAAGAAGGGGAACCGGAGGGTGTGTTCCAACTATCGTGGGATCACACTCCTCAGCCTTCCCGGTAAGGTCTATTCAGGTGTACTGGAGAGGAGGCTACGCCGGATAGTCGAACCTCGGATTCAGGAGGAACAGTGTGGTTTTCGTCCTGGTCGTGGAACTGTGGACCAGCTCTATACTCTCGGCAGTGTCCTTTAGGGTGCATGGGAGTTTGCCCAACCAGTCTACATGTGCTTTGTGGACTTGGAGAAGGCATTCGACCGTGTACCCCGGGAAGTCCTGTGGGGAGTGCTCAGAGAGTATGGGGTAACGGACTGTCTGATTGTGGCAGTTCGCTCCCTGTATAATCAGTGTCAGAGCTTGGTCCGCATTGCCGGCAGTAAGTCGGACACGTTTCCAGTGAGGGTTGGACTCCGCCAAGGCTGCCCTTTGTCACCGATTCTGTTCATAACCTTTATGGACAGAATTTCTAGGCGCAGTCAAGGCGTTGAGGGGATCTGCTTTGGTGGCTGCAGGATTAGGTCACTGCTATTTGCAGATGATGTGGTCCTGATGGCTTCCTCCGGCCAAGATCTTCAGCTCTCACTGGATCGGTTCGCAGCCGAGTGTGAAGCGACTGGGATGGGAATCAGCACCTCCAAGTCCGAGTCCATGGTTCTCTCCCGGAAAAGGGTGGAGTGCCATCTCCGGGTTGGGGAGGAGATCTTGCCCCAAGTGGAGGAGTTCAAGTACCTCGGAGTCTTGTTCACGAGTGGGGGAAGAGTGGATCGTGAGATCGACAGGCGGATCGGTGCGGCGTCTTCAGTAATGCGGACGCTGTATCGATCCGTTGTGGTGAAGAAGGAGCTGAGCCGGAAGGCAAAGCTCTCGATTTACCGGTCGATCTACGTTCCCATCCTCACCTATGGTCATGAGCTTTGGCCGAAATGAGTTTCCTCCGCCGAGTGGCGGGGCTCTCCCTTAGAGATAGGGTGAGAAGCTCTGTCATCCGGGGGGAGCTCAAAGTAAAGCCGCTGCTCCTCCACATGGAGAGGAGCCAGATGAGGTGGTTCGGGCATCTGGTCAGGATGCCACCCGAACGCCTCCCTAGGAAGGTGTTTCGGGCACGTCCGACCAGTAGGAGGCCACGGGGAAGACCCAGGACACGCTGGGAAGACTATCTCTCCCGGCTGGCCTGGGAACGCCTCGGGATCCCCCGGGAGGAGCTGGACGAAGTGGCTGGGGAGAGGGAAGTCTGGGCTTCCCTGCTTAAGCTGCTGCCCCCGCGACCCGACCTCGGATAAGCGGAAGAAGATGGATGGATGGATATATATATATATATATATATATATATATATATATATATATATATATATATATATATATATATATATATATATGTATATATATATATATATATATATATATATATATATATATATATATATATATATATATACACACACACACACATATATATATATATATATATATATATATATATATATATATATATATATATATATAATAAAAATAAAACACATTTTGTATACAGTATATGCTCATTAGAGGTACAAATATGTTTATCAATCAACAGACTGCAGTGGGCCAAGCTTTGCCTCTGCAGGCTATGATTATTCATTGCGACTTTACCTTTTTTTAACTTTAATAATGTTAGGGAGTGCATGAGAAAGTGCAAAGGAAAATAGAAAACAACAACAGAACCAATGTTGTAATACCAATCAGTAACAGCAGTGTGGTGATTGATACCATTGATGATGACTATGGCAAACATGGCGGTTAATTTGATATATGCGTGAATTGGCGCATGTTCATTAAAAGAAGGGTTCAAACTCAAAGTGGTCCTTTTAGCTTTGTTGACTTTAGAGAATGAAAGATCAAATTGTTAATGTCGGCCAGTGACAGATGAGAAAATAGCCATTTTATTGAGCGCACTCGTCATGGGCGAGCGCTGGACTGTATCGTCGTGAGTGATGGCGCTCTGCCAGGACGCACGGGACCCATTAAGGCACATTAGTCCCTATTGATAGCCCTATGATGGAACCTATACAGTATGTGCAAGGAGGCAGCATGAGGTATAGAAGGTCAGCATATGGATCTTAATCTGACCTTACTTGACTGGCAGCATCTGTCATGTTCATATTGTATTTAGCCATTGATTGAGTACTGGGGGATCCCTTGTAGGTGATATCTCATGCAGGGTGTCCCTCCACAGCCTTTGATTTCTACAGGACTGTTCCTGCATGACACAACTATGTACCTCTTCCATGAGCCTGAAATAAAATGAACACCTCCATTACCATATATATATATATATATATATATATATATATATATATATATATATATATATATATATATATATATATATACAGGTAAAAGCCAGTAAATTAGAATATTTTGAAA
The DNA here is from genome assembly GCF_033978685.3 of Nerophis lumbriciformis. NCBI lineage: Eukaryota > Metazoa > Chordata > Actinopteri > Syngnathiformes > Syngnathidae > Nerophis > Nerophis lumbriciformis. Next base: position 2,041,559 of record NC_084576.2, read on the forward strand.
AACTTGATTTATTTCAGTAATTGCATTCAAAAGGTGTAACTTGTACATTATATTTATTCATTGCACACAGACTGATGCATTCAAATGTTTATTTCATTTAATTTTGATAATTTGAAGTGGCAACAAATGAAAATCCAAAATTCCGTGTGTCACAAAATTAGAATATTACTTAAGGCTAATACAAAAAAGGGATTTTTAGAAATGTTGGCCAACTGAAAAGTATGAAAATGAAAAATATGAGCATGTACAATACTCAATACTTGGTTGGAGCTCCTTTTGCCTCAATTACTGCGTTAATGCGGCGTGGCATGGAGTCGATGAGTTTCTGGCACTGCTCAGGTGTTATGAGAGCCCAGGTTGCTCTGATAGTGGCCTTCAACTCTTCTGCGTTTTTGGGTCTGGTATTCTGTATCTTCCTTTTCACAATACCCCACAGATTTTCTATGGGGCTAAGGTCAGGGGAGTTGGCGGGCCAATTTAGAACAGAAAGACCATGGTCCGTAAACCAGGCACGGGTAGATTTTGCGCTGTGTGCAGGCGCCAAGTCCTGTTGGAACTTGAAATCTCCATCTCCATAGAGCAGGTCAGCAGCAGGAAGCATGAAGTGCTCTAAAACTTGCTGGTAGACGGCTGCGTTGACCCTGGATCTCAGGAAACAGAGTGGACCGACACCAGCAGATGACATGGCACCCCAAACCATCACTGATGGTGGAAACTTTACACTAGACTTCAGGCAACGTGGATCCTGTGCCTCTCCTGTCTTCCTCCAGACTCTGGGACCTTGATTTCCAAAGGAAATGCAAAATTTGCATGGTTGGGTGCACACAGCGCAAAATCTACCCGTGCCTGGTTTACGGACCATGGTATTTCTGTTCTAAATTGGCCCGCCAACTCCCCTGACCTTAGCCCCATAGAAAATCTGTGGGGTATTGTGAAAAGGAAGATGCAGAATGCCAGACCCAAAAACGCAGAAGAGTTGAAGGCCACTATCAGAGCAACCTGGGCTCTCATAACACCTGAGCAGTGCCAGAAACTCATCGACTCCATGCCACGCCGCATTAACGCAGTAATTGAGGCAAAAGGAGCTCCAACCAAGTATTGAGTATTGTACATGCTCATATTTTTCATTGTCATACTTTTCAGTTGGCCAACATTTCTAAAAATCCCTTTTTTGTTTAGCCTTAAGTAATATTCTAATTTTGTGACACACGGAATTTTAGATTTTCATTTGTTGCCACTTCAAATCATCAAAATTAAATGAAATAAACATTTGAATGCATCAGTCTGTGTGCAATGAATAAATATAATGTACAAGTTACACCTTTTGAATGCAATTACTGAAATAAATCAAGTTTTTCAAAATATTCTAATTTACTGGCTTTTACCTGTATATATACATACAGTCGTGGTCAAAAGTTGACATACACTTGTAAAGAACATAATGTCATGGCTGCCTGAGTTTCCAATATTTCTACAACTCTTATTTTTTTGTGATAGAGTGATTGGAGCACATACTTGGTTGTCACAAAAAACATTCATGAAGTTTGGTTCTTTTATGAATTTATTATGGGTCTACTGAAAATGTGAGCAAATCTGCTGGGTCAAAATTATACATACAGCAACATACATTATCAATTTTGGTGATGTAGAAAAGTGACAATCAAATCAAATTACAAATTACAAACGCGACAATGGGAAGTCAAAGGCACTCAGCACAGATCTAAAGAAAAGGAATGATTGACTTGAACAAGTCAGGAAAGTCACTTGTAGCCATTTCAAAGCAGCTTAAGGTCCCAAGAGCAACTGTGCAGACTATTGTACGTAAGTATAAAGTGCATGGCACAGTTTCGTCACTGCCACGATCAGGAAGAAAACGCAAACTATCACCTGCTGCTGAGAGAAAATTGGTCAGGATGATCAAGAGTCAACCGAGAACCACCAAAAAGCAGGTCTGCAATGAACTGGAAGCTGCTGGAACACAGGCATCAGTGTCCACAGTCAAGCGTGTTTTGCATCGCCATGGACTGAGAGGCTACCATGCAAGAAGGAAGCCCTTGCTCCAGAAGCGACACCTTAAGGCTCGTCTAAAGTTTACTGCTGAGCATATGGACACTGATAAGACCTTCTGGAAGAAAGTTCTGTGGTCAGATGAAACAAAAATTGGCCACAATACTTAGCAATCTGTTTGGAGGAGAAAAGGTGAGGCCTTTAATCCCAGGAACACTATCCCTACCGTCGAGCATGGTGGTGGTAGTATTATGCTCTGGGCCTGTTTTGCTGCCAATGGAACTGGTGCTTTAAATGGGACAATGAAAAAGGAGGATTACCTCCAAATTCTTCAGGACAACCTAAAATCATCAGCCTGGAGGTTGGGTCTTGGGCGCAGTTGGGTGTTCCAACAGGACAATGACCCCAAACACACATCAAAAGTGGTAAAGGAATGGCTAAATCAGGCTAGAATTCAGGTTTTGGAATGGCCTTCCCAAAGTTCTGACTTAAACGTTTGGACAATGCTGAAGAAACAAGTCCATGTCAGAAAACCAACATATTTAGCTGAACTGCACCAATTTTGTCAAGAGGAGTGGTCAAAAATTCAATCGGAAGCTTGCCAGAAGCTTGTGGATGGCTACCAAAAGCGCCTTATTGCAGTGAAACTTGCCAAGGGACATGTAACCAAATATTAACATTGCTGTATGTATACTTTTGACCCAGCAGTTTTGCTCACATTTTCAGTAGACCCATATTTAATTCATAAAAGAACCAAACTTCATGTATGTGCTCCAATCACAACAAAAAAATAAGAGTTGTGTAAATTATTGGAAACTCAAGACAGCCATGACATTATGTTCTTTACAAGTGTATGTAAACTTTTGACCACGACTGTGTATATATATATATATATATACAGGTAAAAGCCAGTAAATTTGAATATTTTGAAAAACTTGATTTATTTCAGTAATTGCATTCAAAAGGTGTAACTTGTACATTATATTTATTCATTGCACACAGACTGATGCATTCAAATGTTTATTTCATTTAATTTTGATGATTTGAAGTGGCAACAAATGAAAATCCAAAATTCCGTGTGTCACAAAATTAGAATATTACTTAAGGCTAATACAAAAAAGGGATTTTTAGAAATGTTGGCCAACTGAAAAGTATGAAAATGAAAAATATGAGCATGTACAATACTCAATACTTGGTTGGAGCTCCTTTTGCCTCAATTACTGCGTTAATGCGGCGTGGCATGGAGTCGATGAGTTTCTGGCACTGCTCAGGTGTTATGAGAGCCCAGGTTGCTCTGATAGTGGCCTTCAACTCTTCTGCGTTTTTGGGTCTGGCATTCTGCATCTTCCTTTTCACAATACCCCACAGATTTTCTATGGGGCTAAGGTCAGGGGAGTTGGCGGGCCAATTTAGAACAGAAATACCATGGTCCGTAAACCAGGCACGGGTAGATTTTGCGCTGTGTGCAGGCGCCAAGTCCTGTTGGAACTTGAAATCTCCATCTCCATAGAGCAGGTCAGCAGCAGGAAGCATGAAGTGCTCTAAAACTTGCTGGTAGACGGCTGCGTTGACCCTGGATCTCAGGAAACAGAGTGGACCGACACCAGCAGATGACATGGCACCCCAAACCATCACCCAACCATGCAAATTTTGCATTTCCTTTGGAAATCGAGGTCCCAGAGTCTGGAGGAAGACAGGAGAGGCACAGGATCCACGTTGCCTGAAGTCTAGTGTAAAGTTTCCACCATCAGTGATGGTTTGGGGTGCCATGTCATCTGCTGGTGTCGGTCCACTCTGTTTCCTGAGATCCAGGGTCAACGCAGCCGTCTACCAGCAAGTTTTAGAGCACTTCATGCTTCCTGCTGCTGACCTGCTCTATGGAGATGGAGATTTCAAGTTCCAACAGGACTTGGCGCCTGCACACAGCGCAAAATCTACCCGTGCCTGGTTTACGGACCATGGTATTTCTGTTCTAAATTGGCCCGCCAACTCCCCTGACCTTAGCCCCATAGAAAATCTGTGGGGTATTGTGAAAAGGAAGATGCAGAATGCCAGACCCAAAAACGCAGAAGAGTTGAAGGCCACTATCAGAGCAACCTGGGCTCTCATAACACCTGAGCAGTGCCAGAAACTCATCGACTCCATGCCACGCCGCATTAACGCAGTAATTGAGGCAAAAGGAGTTCCAACCAAGTATTGAGTATTGTACATGCTCATATTTTTCATTTTCATACTTTTCAGTTGGCCAACATTTCTAAAAATCCCTTTTTTGTATTAGCCTTAAGTAATATTCTAATTTTGTGACACACGGAATGTTGGATTTTCATTTGTTGCCACTTCAAATCATCAAAATTGAATGAAATAAACATTTGAATGCATCAGTCTGTGTGCAATGAATAAATATAATGTACAAGTTACACCTTTTGAATGCAATTACTGAAATAAATCAAGTTTTTCAAAATATTCTAATTTACTGGCTTTTACCTGTATATATATATATATATATATATATATATATATATATATATATATATATATATATATATATATATATATATATATATATATATATATATATATATATATATATATTTTTTTTTTAATTCTTTATTTTTTCTCCTGAGAACCAACCAGCCTCCTCTATAGCAAGCATTTGTTTTTCATCTACCAGTTGTTCTTTCACTGATATTGGAGGGGAAAATACTATTTTTATATTAAAACTATTGAAAAAAGAGGTTGTTTTATATCCGGGTCAAATATCAAAGATTCCATTATCATGTATATTATGTGGACCTGCCTTTACATAGATAATAATGTTCAAGGTGTGGTGTTAATTTGATAAAAACAAAATATTGAATTAAAAAGCAACCTGTAGAAAACTGATTAGGCACATGATAAAGTAGTTTTGCTTTTTGTAGTATGTAATTTATTTTGATTAGGGCTATTTACAATAGTGAAGTGATTCATATGGCCTCTTTCCTGGATGAATCTTGCGTGAGATGAAGAGGGGGGTGGGGTCAATCACTTTGCAATGCAGTCCGGTGAAAATGATGGAAAGCACCACACTACATAATAACTGACGCTGTGGTCAAAGTTGGAATTGGAACACAAAATTTTAGGATATTAAAAACTCTACTGCCTCCAGGGGATTAAAGTGGATAGTGCAACCCCCCATGTGTCAGGTAACTGATAAGTGACGAATGAGGCCATATAAATCCCCTTTCTACTGTATTAGGGTTATATGGTCAGTATATAACAGTAGTATAGTTTCAGGAAATAAATAACTTACATTCAAATAAAATATTTTTAAAATGTTCTTGCATGACATTTTAACAATCCAATTGTATTTTTGTCCAAAAATTGGGCTCGTTTTTAAGTTATTTGAATAATTCAAGCTAAAAAATAACCTGTGATGGATCAGGATGTTATGATCCGCTGCCCGGATCATATTTTTGTTTTTGTTTTCTAGTCACTTGTGTTTTCAGCACCTCTTGAGTTTGTTTCTGTTGCCATGACGGCAGATTATAGTCACCTGCCTCTGGTTAGTGTCCCGGACGCGCACCTGTTGCCCGGGCACTAATCAGAGGGCTATTTAGTTTACGCGCTGGCCTCATTCGGTCTGTTGGTTCTGTTTGCTCCTACGCAACAAGTTACGCTCCTAGTTTCGCTCATAGTTTACATTTTTGATATTAGCATCTTTGCTACCCTCTTGTTTTTCGTGCCGTGGTGCACCGCGCAGCATTTTGTTCTGCAATCAGAATAAATCATTTATTCTCACCTGCAAGCCGCTTCCTGACATCCCTCTGCATCTTGAAAAGACGACCTCCGGCATCACAATGCCACGAAGGCGTAACACAGGAATCATTCAAAAGTGTGATTAATCTGATTAAAAACATAATCACATGACAGCACTAAAAACATGCACCTGGGGAATAGGTCGATTGGCAACACTAAATTGGCCCGAGTGTGTGAATGTGAGAATGATTGTTGTCTGTCTGTCTGTGTTGGCCCTGTGAGGAGGTGGCAACTTGCCCATGGTGCCCGAATGCAGCTGGGATAGGCTCCAGCCCCCACGGTTTCTCAATAAATTTAACCTAAAACTATAAAACTAACCGTCATGAGTTTTACCGCAGTTATCTTTGATACCTTTTATTGTTACATCTCTAGACAGCACTAACATGTTAAATTCTAGTAATATTCTACATAAAATATCGTTATTTTAATATTTCCTCTTTTGAAATTAATTTTCTACTTTTAAATTACAAAACCCAAAACCAGTGAAGTTTGCACGTTGTGTAATTCGTACATAAAAACAGAATACAATGATTTGCAAATCCTTCTCAACTTATATTCAATTGAATAAATTGCAAAGACAAGATATTTAATGTTCGAACTGAGAAACTTATTTTTTTTTTTGCAAATAATCATTACCTTAGAATTTAATGGCAGAAACACATTGCAAAAAAGTTGGCACAGGAGCATTTTCGCCACTGTGTTACATGGCCTTTCCTTTTAACAACACTCAGTAAACATTTGGGAACTGAGGAGACCAATTTTTGAAACTTTTCAGATGGAATTCTTTCCCATTCTTGCTTGATGTACAGCTTAAGTTGTTCAACAGTCCGGGGGTCTCCGTTGTGGTATTTTAGGCTTCATATTGTGCCACACATTTTCAATGGGAGACAGGTCTGGACTACAGACAGGCCAGTCCAGTACCCGTACACTTTTATTATGAAGCCACGCTGTTGTAACACGTGGCTTGGCATTGTCTAGCTGAAATAAGCAGGGGCGTCTATGAAAACATTGCTTGGATGGCAACATATGTTTCTCCAAAACCTGTATGTATTTTTCAGCATTAATGGTGCCTTCACAGATGTGTAAGTTACCCATGCCTTGGGCACTAATAAACCCCCATACCATCACAGAGGCTGGCTTTTGAACTTTGCGCCTATAACGATCCGGATGGTTCTTTTCCTATTTGGTCCACAGTTTCCAAAAACAATTTGAAATGTGGACTCGTCAGACCACAGAACACTTTTCCACTTTGCATCAGTCCATCATAGATGAGCTCGGGCTCAGCGAAGCCGGCAGCATTTCTGGGTGTTGTTGATACTGTATATGGCTTTCGCTTTGCATAGTAGAGTTTTAACTTGCACATACAGATGTAGCGACAAACTGTAGTTACTGACAGGGGTTTTCTAAAGTGTTCCTGAGCCCATGTGGTGATATCCTTTACACACTGATGTCGCTTTTTGATGCAGTACCGCCTGAGGAATGAAAGGTCCGTATTATCATCGCTTACGTGCAGTGATTTCTCCAGATTCTCTGAACCTTTTGATGATATTACGGACCGCAGATGGTGAAACCCCTAAATTCCTTGCTATAGCTCATTGAGAACTGTTGTTCTTAAACTGTTCAACAATTTGCTCACGCATTTGTTCACAAAGTGGTGACCCTCGCCCCATCCTTGTTTGTGAATGACTGAGCATTTCATGGAAGCTCCTTTTATACCCAATCAGGGCACCCACCTGTTCCCAATTAGCCTGTGGGATGTTCCAAATAAGTGTTTGATGAGCATTTCTCAACTTTCTCAGTCTTTTTGGCCACTTGTGCCAGCCTTTTTGAAACATGTTGCAGGCATCAAATTCCAAATGAGCGAATATTTGCAAAAAATACGAAATGTTTCTGTTCGAACCGAAGTATCTTGTCTTTGCAGTCTTTTCAATTGAATATAGGTTGAAACGGATTTACAAATCATTGTATCCATCCATCCATCCATCCATCCATCCATCTTCTTCCGCTTATCCGAGGTCGGGTCGCGGGGGCAGCAGCCTAAGCAGGGAAGCCCAGACTTCCCTCTCCCCAGCCACTTCGTCCAGCTCCTCCCGGGGGATCCCGAGGCGTTCCCAGGCCAGCCGGGAGACATAGTCTTCCCAACGTGTCCTGGGTCTTCCTCGTGGTCTCCTACCGGTCGGACATGCCCTAAACACCTCCTTAGGGAGGCGCTCGGGTGGCATCCTGACCAGATGCCCGAACCACCTCATCTGGCTCCTCTCGATGTGGAGGAGCAGCGGCTTTACTTTGAGCTCCCCCCGGATGACAGAGCTTCTCACCCTATCTCTAAGGGAGAGCCCCGCCACCCGGCGGAGGAAACTCATTTCGGCCGCTTGTACCCGTGATCTTGTCCTTTCGGTCATAACCCAAAGCTCATGACCATAGGTGAGGATGGGAACGTAGATCGACCGGTAAATTGAGAGCTTTGCCTTCCGGCTCAGCTCCTTCTTCACCACAACGGATCGATACAGCACTGAAGACGCCGCACCGATCCGCCTGTCGATCTCACGATTCACTCTTCCCTCACTCGTGAACAAGACTCCGAGGTACTTGAACTCCTCCACTTGGGGCAAGATCTCCTCCCCAACCCGGAGATGGCACTCCACCCTTTTCCGGGCGAGAACCATGGACTCGGACTTGGAGGTGCTGATTCTCATCCCAGTCGCTTCACACTCAGCTGCGAACCGATCCAGATGTATTCTGTTTTTATTTACCATTTACACAACGTGCCAACTTCACTGGTTTTGGGTTTTTGTAATTGTTATGTATTCTAAATAATTGTTTCTTTTGTACAGATAGTTGTTAGGGAGGAGTGGAAAAACTCTCTTCAAGTCAAGTAAATATGGATTCGGGCAGTTGTGTTTAGTTGTACGGTAGCTGTTTGCATTTAACACAGATGTACCCAGTGCTTTGATCTCTGTGTGTACCTGGTACAAGGACAAGGTGAACATGCCGACGAATGGCTCTTCAAAAATAGGAGAAGAAGATGTTTCTACTAGTACAGAAAGAGAGTGGTTATGTAATAGAGGGGGGTCTTGTTTACGTGTCCCCTCTGAGTTCATGTTAGCTGATGGAAGACACCCTGCCTTCGCTGCTCTTCTTGGCTTCTGCCACATTGCATTAATGTCTTTATTCATAGTGACTGGTAATTGGCCTACTTTGAGGGTTCCTACTGTACGTGTGGACTTGTGTAGCATAAGCAGGACAACGACAAAGACAAAAGCTTAAGGCAGTGTAAGATGCTAATGGAGTGGAATTGTATTATTATTGTCATCAGTATATTGCATGTTGTTGTTTTCCTGTAAATTACAAAACATCTTTATGAAGAAGGAATTAGTGGGATGGCCTAAAATAGAACAATTTCAAAACAGGTTGCAAAGGTTTCTAATTTGACTGTCGATAAATAGAGTACCCTATCCCTATTTATTATTTTCTGAAAACTATTATTAAGCTCCTTGCTAATTCACTGTTAATAGTTACTTTCTGTTGTAACATGGTTATATCTACACTTCTGTTAGAGTGTAATAACATTTCATTTTCTTTAGTTCTGCTACTTTACATTTGTCAAGACTTGGTCCTGGGTGTGTGCTTTTCCGGGATGCAACGGGAAGTTGGCACGGGCGAGACGGGAATGGAGGTACATGATTTATTTATATTTATCAAAAAAAAAGGAATAAATGCGCGCACAGTGGCGGAGAATAAACTATGAAAAACAAAAAGACTATAAACATGGAACCAAAACTTACTGTGACAAGGGACATGAAGCAGGATCATAGAGGAATGGACAGAGCATAAATGTGGTGCGGTATGGGGTGCGGTCGTCAGAAAAACAAACTGAAAAACACTGAACTTAAATACTACGGACATGATTAACGAAAACAGGTGCGTGACTCAAGACGTGAAACAGGTGCGTGACGTGACAGGTGAAAACTAATGGTTGCTATGGTGACAAGACAAGGGAGTGAAAAGCCAGAAACTAAACAAAACATGACTTAAAACAAAACATGATTACACAAACATGACAGAGCCCCTCCCTTAAGGACAGATACCAGATGTCCATAAAAATTAACAAGAGTCATGGGAGGGCGGGAGGGGGACATGGCGGTAGGGTCGCCAGACCACGTGTCCCCGTATCCACCGGGGCAAAGTCAAGTGGCGGCGGCGAGTGGAACGCCGCTGCAGCAGGCGAGGCGGGCGCCCAGGGATTGGCCACATTCGTGGCCGACTGGGAGGTGGGCGCACTTGGCGTGGCGGGCGACCAGGTAGCGGCCATATCCGTGGCCGACGAGGAGGCAGGCGCGTCGTCATCGTGGCAGGCGTAGCTTGGCGTGGTGTGGCAGGCGTGGCTTGGCGTGGTGAGTCAGGCGGCGAAGCTCGGCGTGGCGCGTCAGGCGGCGAAGCTCGGCGTGGCGCGTCAGGCGGCGAAGCTCGGCGTGGGTCTTGGTATAGGTCTTGGTCTTGGCGTGGGTCTTGGTCTTGGCATGGCGGGTCTTGGTCTTGGCATGGCGGGTCTTGGTCTTGGCATGGCGGGTCTTGGTCTTGGCATGGCGGGTCTTGGTCTTGGCATGGCGGGTCTTGGTCTTGGTCTTGGTCTTGGCATGGCGGGTCTTGGTCTTGGCATGGCGGGTCTTGGTCTTGGCATGGCGGGTCTTGGTCTTGGCATGGCGGGTCTTGGTCTTGGCATGGCGGGTCTTGGTCTTGGTCTTGGCATGGCGGGTCTTGGTCTTGGCATGGCGGGTCTTGGTCTTAGTCTTGGCATGGCGGGTCTTGGTCTTGGCGTGGAGGGTCTTGGTCTTGGACTTGTTGAGCTGGTACCGGAGCTTGGCGTCGTGGAGCTGGTACCGGAGCTTGGCGTTGTGGAGCTGGTACCGGAGCTTGGCGTCGTGGAGCTGGTACCGGAGCTTGGCGTCGTGGAGCTGGTACCGGAGCAGGTGGAGGTGGTCTAGCTGGGGGTTGCGGCTTGGCATGGTAAAAGACTGGTGAGGGCGGTCGTGCTGGAGGCTGTGGCTTGACGGGTCGGAACACTGGTGAGGGCGGTCGTGCTGGAGGCTGTGGCTTGACAGGTCGGAAGACTGGTGGTGGCGGCCGTGAGGGAGGCTGTGGCTTGACATGGTGATGCTGAGCCACCCAACCTGAACAATTCCCAGCCCTAGCCCCCCCCTCAAGGGGCGGATACCAGACGCGCTCCCTGCGGTCTGGAACTCTCTGTAGGGGTGGGCGGAGGAGAGCAGAAACTCCCCCATTAAATTGTCCAAATTGTCTTTCTTGTGCCTGGGATTGAGTGGGTGAAAAAAAATTGTTTTGTGTCTTGGGTGTGGCTTGAGTCCTGGGGAGCGGGGAATCAAAAGAAAAAGAATTCAGAAAAAAAAAATCCTGGTCTTTGACGTCATCCGGGCGAAGCCGGACTGGCTGCTGCTTGCTTCCGCCCGGAGGGGGAGGGGCATGTGGGAGGGGCGTGTCCTGCAGGCTCGCGGAAGTTCTACCTGACGTCCTTCGTCGGGAGCGGCGCTTCCTCGGCTGAGGTGACGCTGTGTCGTCCTGGGACCAAATGAAGTCTCTATACTCCATGGAGGAGTAGCGCCGCGTTTCCTCCTCCATCGCGCACAGGACCGCCCAAGAAGCCTCGTCGAACATGTCCAACTCAGGTGTGGAAAAGCGGGTCTGCTGACGACCTACTGTCAAGACTTGGTCCTGGGTGTGTGCTTTTCCGGGATGCAACGGGAAGTTGGCACGGGCGAGACGGGAATGGAGGTACATGATTTATTTATATTTATCAAAAAAAAGGAATAAATGCGCGCACAGTGGCGGAGAATAAACTATGAAAAAACAAAAAGACTATAAACATGGAACCAAAACTTACTGTGACAAGGGACATGAAGCAGGATCATAGAGGAATGGACAGAGCATAAATGTGGTGTGGTATGGGGTGCGGTCGTCAGAAAAACAAACTGAAAAACACTGAACTTAAATACTACAGACATGATTAACGAAAACAGGTGCGTGACTCAAGACGTGAAACAGGTGCGTGACGTGACAGGTGAAAACTAATGGTTGCTATGGTGACCAGACAAGGGAGTGAAAAGACAGAAACTAAACAAAACATGACTTAAAACAAAACATGATTACACAAACATGACAACATTAGTTGTGGGCGATACTCAGAGGTGGGTAGTAACGCGCTACATTTACTCCGTTACATCTACTTGAGTAACTTTTGGGATAAATTCTACTTCTAAGAGTAGTTTTAATGCAACATACTTTTACTTTTACTTGAGTATATTTATAGAGAAGAAACGCTACTTTTACTCCGCTACTTTTATCTACATTCAGCTCGCTACTCGCTACTAATTTTTATCGATCTGTTAATGCACGCTTTGTTTGTTTTGGTCTGTCAGACAGACCTTCATAGTGCCTGCGTTTCAACAAATACAGTCACTGGTGACGTTCACTCCGTTCCACCAATCAGATGCAGTCACTGGTGACGTTGGACCAATCAAACAGAGCCAGGGGTCACATGACCTGACTTAAACAAGTTGAAAAACTTATTGGGGTGTTACCATTTAGTGGTCAATTGTACGGAATATGTACTGTACTGTGCAATCTACTAATACAAGTTCCAATCAATCAATCAAAAGTGTGAAGGAAAAAAGACAATTTTTTATTTCAACCGTAAGCCTAAAGACTGACTGCACAGTTCCTGTCTTCACAATAAAAGTGCCGCTCCATCGCGCCTGCGCTTTCAAAATAAGAGTCTCCGAAAGCCTGCGCAAACAAGCTAGCAAGCTACGGAGTTTGCCGCCAATGTATTTCTTGTAAAGTGTATAAAAACGAGTATGGAAGCTGGACATATAAGATGCCAAAAACCAACCACTTTCATGTGGTATTAGACAGAAAGGAGGAACTTTTTTTCTCCTCCATTTGAAAACCTGGACGTTTGTCATCACTACTGTCTGATTCCAATCAATGCAAGTCATCAGAATCAGGTAATACACCAACTTATATTCTTGTCTTCATGAAAGAAAGGAATCTATATGTGTTAAACATGCATGTATATTCATTAAAACACCTTTAACATGTAAACAAAAACGGCAAAAAAAATAAATATAAATTATATACTGTATATATCTATGTATATATATATATATATATATATATATATATATATATATATATATATATATATATACAGGTAAAAGCCAGTAAATTAGAATATTTTGAAAAACTTGATTTATTTCAGTAATTGCATTCAAAAGGTGTAACTTGTACATTATATTTATTCATTGCACACAGACTGATGCATTCAAATGTTTATTTCATTTAATTTTGATGATTTGAAGTGGCAACAAATGAAAATCTAAAATTACGTGTGTCATAAAATTAGAATATTACTTAAGGCTAATACAAAAAAGGGATTTTTAGAAATGTTGGCCAACTGAAAAGTATGAAAATGAAAAATATGAGCATGTACAATACTCAATACTTGGTTGGAGCTCCTTTTGCCTCAATTACTGCGTTAATGCGGCGTGGCATGGAGTCGATGAGTTTCTGGCACTGCTCAGGTGTTATGAGAGCCCAGGTTGCTCTGATAGTGGCCTTCAACT